>NC_053394.1:412098895-412245100 GCF_905171765.1 Bufo bufo
GAGTGTGTTAGTGGTAAAAGTGTGATTGGTGTAGTGGAAGATTTCTATGGGAAGTTGTATGAGAGAAAATGGATTGATGAAGGTCTGATGTGGGAGTTATTGAATGGTTTGGATGAGAAGCTTAGTGTGGATAGTCAAGTTTTGTTGTGTAAGGATATCTTGATAGAGGAAGTAAGAAAGATTGTTTGGAGCTGCAAAAAAAATAAGACGCCGGGTAAGGATGGATTGCCGATTGAGTTGTATATGAGAATGTGGGAGTGGATTGGTAAAGATTTTGTGGAGGTTTGTAAGTATATGTGGGTGAATGGAGAAATAGGTAAGTCTATGAAGGAGGGTGTGGTGGTTTTGATTTTCAAAAAAGGTGATAGAAATAAGGTTGAGAACTGGAGACCTATCACGTTATTAAATGCCGATTACAAAATTTATACTAAGTTGTTGGCAACTCGGATGCGGGATGTGGTTGGTGAGGTTGTAAATGAGAGTCAAGTGTGTGCTGTGCCTGGTAGGAGTATGAGTGGGAATTTAATGTTGTTGAGAGATGTGATTGGTGACTGTATGTATAGAAAACAGAAATGCATGTTGTTTTCAATTGATTTTGAAAAAGCGTATGATAGAGTGGCTCACCGATTTATGTTTGTTGTGTTGGAGTGGATGGGGTTTCCAAAGAGTTTTGTGGATAGTGTGAAGAGTTTATATAGGAATGTGTCGAGTGAATTTTTGATCAATGGTTGGTTGAGTAGAAAAGTGAATGTGCAGAGTGGTGTGAGGCAGGGCTGTCCTATGTCGCCTGTACTTTTTATTGTTGTGATTGAGTTGTTAATGTGTTTGGTAAGAAAGGATAAGGTGATGAAAGGTATGTTGATTCCAGGAAGTATGGGTAAAACTGTTAAGGTACTTGGATATATGGATGACGTTGTGATTGTTAGTGATAATTTGGCTACCATGAGGAGAGGAAGGTTATGGCTGGATATGTTTTGTGGGGTGTCTGCTTTTAAAGTGAATTGGAGTAAATGTAGTTTCAAATGTTTTGGTGATAGGAGTATTTGTTTGGAGAATGTGAAGAATGAGAGTGGGGATGTGAAGGTGTTGGGTATCCGATTTAATGATGATTTGAAAGGGAATGAGAGTTGGGATGAGTGTGGAAGAAAGATAGAAAAAAAGATAAATTTTTGGAGAATGAGGGATCTTTCGCTGTCAGGGAAAGTGTTAATTATCAAGGCAATCATTTTGCCAATAGTTCTTTTTGTGGCTGGAGTCTATCCCGCGTGTTCAAAGAAAGTTAAGAGAGCGGAGAAATTGGTTTTTTCTTTCCTTTGGGGAAGTTGTATGGAAAGACTGAAAAGAGAGCATGTGTATAAAAGATGTATGAATGGGGGCTTGGATTTTCCAAATTTTGAATTTTTTCTTGGTTTAAATTATATAAAAAAATTTGTGTGTCTGGTGGAAAAACAAAACAATTGCGCGTACATGATGAAATATATGTCTGGATGGATGATGTATGGTCTGAGGTGGTGTAAAAGAGATGCTAGAGTGCCTGTGTCGTTCAAATGTCCAGTATGGTATGAGGTGATTGAGAGTTTTATCAGAAAATATGATTTATTGGCTGTAGGAATGAATGAGTTTAAGGATAAGAAGAAAGTGATGGCGAAACTTAGACAAAGTGAGAATGCATGTGATATTGTGGGGTTGAGTTCGGATGCTGCAGTAAGTGTGTGGAAGAAATTGATGATTGCTGGTACAACTAACAGACAGAAAGACATTGTGTGGATGGGGTTTCAAAACATCTTGCCAGTACGTGAGTTTCAGAAAAGAAGAGATCTAGTGAGAACAGAAACTTGCCCAAGGGAAGGTTGTGGGGAGGATGAATCTGTGAGACATTTGTTTTGGGAGTGTGGGTATGCAAATGAAGTATGGAGAAGTGTGGGTGGGTTAGTGAAAGAATTGACGGGTGTAGTGAATTTGGTTTGGAAGGTCGGGTTGTTTGGTATTGGCGCAAGTGGGAGGAGAAATGAAAGAATTTTGTGGTTCATCATGGTTTGTATTATGGAATGTTTGTGGGATGTAAGAAATTTGTTAGTCTTTAAGAGAGAAATTGTGACTGTGAATGAGTGTGTAAAATTATTTTTGTCTAGGCTCTATGTAATTTATGTGTGGGATAAACAGTATGGTGGTGGTGTGGATTCTGAGGGAGTGTGGAAGTTCAAAAAGTGGAGATTTTTGATCAAGAATTAATTTAGACGATGTACGGTTTTTGTATTTTGTCTCTGATGTTGTTTTGTTGTATGGTGTTTGGAACTTGTATATGTAAACTTTGAATTTTTGTTTTAAAATAAAATAAAATAAAAAAAAAAAAAAAAAAAATCTGTTCTTATCAGTTTAATATCTGATACGTCCCCTATCTGGGGACCATATATTAAATGGATTTTTCGAACAGGGAGATGGAAAAAGAGCTTGCTCTGTCCACTCCACGCATTGACCTGGTATTGCAGTACCTCCAGGACCGGTGCACCCCTTCTAATGCAGTATGAAAAACAGAATGAAATTGAAATTGAGATTGGATTGCAAGCATCATCCTTCCAGCCAAGCAAGTGGAAAGTTGTGTGTGTCGTGCCTCTTTCAGCTTCTCCTCTGTCTGCCCAGTCAGTGCAAGTGCAGTGTTGCTTTTTGCATATAATACCTGCATCTAGTCTGTCAATTTCCTAATTGCATCAGCTGTTGGTTGTTTCCAGCACCAAGCAACCCAGCCAGCCAGCCAGCCAGTCTCCTCACACCCTGGATCCAATTAGGAGTGATGATTGGTTAATTGGCTTATCACCTGAATGAATGAATTGTTTGGACCTCCTCCCCTCCTCCACGTTTGATTTGGGCCTGTTGTGCACACCTCGGAGGGTTGCTGAGTCGTCTCTGGCAGGCAATTGACCCTTTTTGTATCAAGTTGGCTGGATGTAACCATTTAGCTTTTGCAGTGCTTCAATAAATGAGTAAAGTTTGCCTGTGTCTCCCTCTTGTGGATCTTTTCAACTAGATTACTTGGAGGCTAAAAAGTAGCCCAGCACTTCCTATGCAGCTGGACTTACCTTGTCTGGGCAATGGACGGAACACTGCGCGTGTCACAAGAGCCTTGTCAGGTCAAGAGGTCAAAGAGGTCAAGAAAGGTCAGGTATTGGATGACATCACAAGGGCCCTGATGGAACACTCAACAATAGGGCCATGACATCACAATCAACAATGTTTTTTTTTTTTTTTTTTTTTTTTTTTTTTCACAACTTCTCCATTCACTCCTGTTTTTCATTTTTACTACTGCTTGGCGTGCTTTGGCACCAGGAATTTCGTGCGGCGAAAAGGCGTGTCCAACAGCGGTGGGCGGAGCTATGCAAATGGCGAACACGAAGAGCAGCATTCTGGTGATTTCTGAGCGTAGGACGCACGTTTTTTCTTGTTTTGTGAGCGAGCAAGAAGCCTCCCGGACTGTGGCTATGGCTGGGGCCTGTAGGGCAGTTGCTATGAGAAGTGCTCAGCATTGGCGATAAGCGGCCCCGTTGTCGAGGCCGAGCGGGTATCGCTTCTCGGCCTTTTGGCTAAGATCAAGTGTAGGGATACATTGGGTCTTGGTCAGAAGGTGCCTGGGGTACCCGGCTGCTCGGCCTTTGGAGCGGGTCCTGGTTTATAGCCAGGGCCTTAACCATTGCTGCTATAGGGCAGCTGGCTTAGTCCCCAGGCAACGAGAGGCGATCACCATACCTGCCTGCTACTTCGGTGGTGGGTGAAGGGCTTTCGTTGGTACCTGAGCTGCATCGTTTTGGCAGAATTGGCGACATGGCGGAGATGGAGGTCCGAAACTTTGATCGGGGAGGAGCTCCAGAGCCGGAGAATCAGATGCCTGGTGAAGTGCCTGCGTTCCAGAAAATTAAAAATGGAATTCGATTTGTCTTTCAAGATCCAGAAAAGAAAGGAAAAGGTCTGGATTTCCTGGTGGAGAATATTTTGTTGGGCCTGATGGACTTTCAAAAAGAGTCTATCTTAGCCATCCTGGACTTCCCTAAGAGAGGGACCTTTGATGTTATTTTCGTCTCGGAGGAGTTGTGCAACATGGCAGTTAAACTCTTGGAACAGTGTATTCTGAATCCTGTGCTGAATGGAATAGAGGTAATACCGCATTTTCCTAAGAGACAAAGGATGATTACAGTCTTGATGTATAGTCCTTACGTCTCAGAAGAGGACATTTGTATGTTTTTGGAGAGACATTGTGAAAAAGTAATTTCAGCTGGAAAAATATATAATAGACATGGAATATGGACAATGAAACGGAAGTTTTTTGTGACTTTTGTTGAAAAGGAAGGAGTAATATCCGTTCCACCAAGTCGGTTTAAAATCGGTAATATTAATGGTGATTTATTTTTTAGCGGTATGAGTATTTTTTGCAGGAACTGTAAACAATATGGACATGAGAAAAAAGACTGTGCCTACCAATGGTGTAATAACTGTGAGAGTGTGGGTCATGTGTCTGAAACATGTAAAGAAGGAAAGAAATGTAATTTGTGTGGTCAAGTGGGGCATGTGTACTATACTTGTACAAGGAAAAGAGATCAGGATAAAAAGACAGAAGAAAGAGAAAGTGAGGTTAAAAAGAAAAGTGATATAATAGGTAAAAAGAAAGAGGAAAAGAGAAAAGTAACAGAGCAAGAGTTAGGGTTGGAAATTTCAGCCTCAGAAGATGAGAAAAAAAGGAAAAAAAAGGAGGAAAAAAGGGGGAAAGCAAGATTATCACCAATCTCAACTGAATGGGAGCATAAGATTGATGTAGAATATCCAGGGGAAGAGAGGCAGAAAGCAAGGAATGCAGTGTTAAAACGCTATGAGGATGATCCAGAGGATTTTGTAGAAAGATATCAGGTTGTGCCCTGGTTTAGAAAAGTGCTTGAAGAAAAAATAGACATGTCAATGGAGGATTTAGAAAGAATGCAAGATGGTTTATTAGGGTTTATGATAGCGAAAAATAAGAGATTGATTATATAAGGTTTTTGGTTTGTGTATATACTGAATATAAGTCAATTTAATTTTTGGTAATGGATATTTAGGTATTATGTGTTTCAATTTATGTATTATGTACCTTATTTATTTACTTATGGTTATTTTACAAAAATTGGTTTCATTTTCTGTATTTTGTTTTTCATTAATAAATTTATGTTGAAACCTTATCTGTTCTTATCAGTTTAATATCTGATACGTCCCCTATCTGGGGACCATATATTAAATGGATTTTTCGAACAGGGAGATGGAAAAAGAGCTTGCTCTGTCCACTCCACGCATTGACCTGGTATTGCAGTACCTCCAGGACCGGTGCACCCCTTCTAATGCAGTATGAAAAACAGAATGAAATTGAAATTGAGATTGGATTGCAAGCATCATCCTTCCAGCCAAGCAAGTGGAAAGTTGTGTGTGTCGTGCCTCTTTCAGCTTCTCCTCTGTCTGCCCAGTCAGTGCAAGTGCAGTGTTGCTTTTTGCATATAATACCTGCATCTAGTCTGTCAATTTCCTAATTGCATCAGCTGTTGGTTGTTTCCAGCACCAAGCAACCCAGCCAGCCAGCCAGCCAGTCTCCTCACACCCTGGATCCAATTAGGAGTGATGATTGGTTAATTGGCTTATCACCTGAATGAATGAATTGTTTGGACCTCCTCCCCTCCTCCACGTTTGATTTGGGCCTGTTGTGCACACCTCGGAGGGTTGCTGAGTCGTCTCTGGCAGGCAATCGACCCTTTTTGTATCAAGTTGGCTGGATGTAACCATTTAGCTTTTGCAGTGCTTCAATAAATGAGTAAAGTTTGCCTGTGTCTCCCTCTTGTGGATCTTTTCAACTAGATTACTTGGAGGCTAAAAAGTAGCCCAGCACTTCCTATGCAGCTGGACTTACCTTGTCTGGGCAATGGACGGAACACTGCGCGTGTCACAAGAGCCTTGTCAGGTCAAGAGGTCAAAGAGGTCAAGAAAGGTCAGGTATTGGATGACATCACAAGGGCCCTGATGGAACACTCAACAATAGGGCCATGACATCACAATCAACAATGTTTTTTTTTTTTTTTTTTTTTTTTTTTTTCACAACTTCTCCATTCACTCCTGTTTTTCATTTTTACTACTGCTTGGCGTGCTTTGGCACCAGGAATTTCGTGCGGCGAAAAGGCGTGTCCAACAGCGGTGGGCGGAGCTATGCAAATGGCGAACACGAAGAGCAGCATTCTGGTGATTTCTGAGCGTAGGACGCACGTTTTTTCTTGTTTTGTGAGCGAGCAAGAAGCCTCCCGGACTGTGGCTATGGCTGGGGCCTGTAGGGCAGTTGCTATGAGAAGTGCTCAGCATTGGCGATAAGCGGCCCCGTTGTCGAGGCCGAGCGGGTATCGCTTCTCGGCCTTTTGGCTAAGATCAAGTGTAGGGATACATTGGGTCTTGGTCAGAAGGTGCCTGGGGTACCCGGCTGCTCGGCCTTTGGAGCGGGTCCTGGTTTATAGCCAGGGCCTTAACCATTGCTGCTATAGGGCAGCTGGCTTAGTCCCCAGGCAACGAGAGGCGATCACCATACCTGCCTGCTACTTCGGTGGTGGGTGAAGGGCTTTCGTTGGTACCTGAGCTGCATCGTTTTGGCAGAATTGGCGACATGGCGGAGATGGAGGTCCGAAACTTTGATCGGGGAGGAGCTCCAGAGCCGGAGAATCAGATGCCTGGTGAAGTGCCTGCGTTCCAGAAAATTAAAAATGGAATTCGATTTGTCTTTCAAGATCCAGAAAAGAAAGGAAAAGGTCTGGATTTCCTGGTGGAGAATATTTTGTTGGGCCTGATGGACTTTCAAAAAGAGTCTATCTTAGCCATCCTGGACTTCCCTAAGAGAGGGACCTTTGATGTTATTTTCGTCTCGGAGGAGTTGTGCAACATGGCAGTTAAACTCTTGGAACAGTGTATTCTGAATCCTGTGCTGAATGGAATAGAGGTAATACCGCATTTTCCTAAGAGACAAAGGATGATTACAGTCTTGATGTATAGTCCTTACGTCTCAGAAGAGGACATTTGTATGTTTTTGGAGAGACATTGTGAAAAAGTAATTTCAGCTGGAAAAATATATAATAGACATGGAATATGGACAATGAAACGGAAGTTTTTTGTGACTTTTGTTGAAAAGGAAGGAGTAATATCCGTTCCACCAAGTCGGTTTAAAATCGGTAATATTAATGGTGATTTATTTTTTAGCGGTATGAGTATTTTTTGCAGGAACTGTAAACAATATGGACATGAGAAAAAAGACTGTGCCTACCAATGGTGTAATAACTGTGAGAGTGTGGGTCATGTGTCTGAAACATGTAAAGAAGGAAAGAAATGTAATTTGTGTGGTCAAGTGGGGCATGTGTACTATACTTGTACAAGGAAAAGAGATCAGGATAAAAAGACAGAAGAAAGAGAAAATGAGGTTAAAAAGAAAAGTGATATAATAGGTAAAAAGAAAGAGGAAAAGAGAAAAGTAACAGAGCAAGAGTTAGGGTTGGAAATTTCAGCCTCAGAAGATGAGAAAAAAAGGAAAAAAAAGGAGGAAAAAAGGGGGAAAGCAAGATTATCACCAATCTCAACTGAATGGGAGCATAAGATTGATGTAGAATATCCAGGGGAAGAGAGGCAGAAAGCAAGGAATGCAGTGTTAAAACGCTATGAGGATGATCCAGAGGATTTTGTAGAAAGATATCAGGTTGTGCCCTGGTTTAGAAAAGTGCTTGAAGGAAAAATAGACATGTCAATGGAGGATTTAGAAAGAATGCAAGATGGTTTATTAGGGTTTATGATAGCGAAAAATAAGAGATTGATTATATAAGGTTTTTGGTTTGTGTATATACTGAATATAAGTCAATTTAATTTTTGGTAATGGATATTTAGGTATTATGTGTTTCAATTTATGTACTATGTACCTTATTTATTTACTTATGGTTATTTTACAAAAATTGGTTTCATTTTTCTGTATTTTGTTTTTCATTAAAAAATTTATGTTGAAACCTCATCTGTTCTTATCAGTCTGCCTTTTCTTGCCGGCCCAGGTCCTTGTGGGTACCCCCTGCACTCTGCCTTTGAGCATCGTTGATTAAATTCAGCTTCAGCTCACTGCTGCTATTGGGTGTAGGGCTATTCCCCAGGGAACAAGAGTGCTCTGGTCTCCGACCTCCTCTTGGCCTGTGGCTTAATAGTCTTGGTGTACGACGTTAGACAGTGCTTACTTGGATCTAGACAGCCCCGAACACGACAGCTGGAAGATCTTCTCCGACTGCGATCCAGGAGAAGACTTTGCGAAGACTCGACGAGGAACCCCGACGACGAGGACTGAAGACTCCGGCCTGAAGACTCCGGCCTCGGGGGACCTCGACGAGGAAAGAAGCTCGGCGAAGCTCTCCCCGGAAGAAGCTCCGCCCAGCAAGAAGGAAGCCGCAAAGCTCCGCCCCCTGCGGCAAAAGGACGCTTTGCGAAGACACCACAGGAAGAGGGCTAGAAGGAAGTAGCCATGGCCACAACCTCCAAGCCCCCCAAGACCAAGAAGGATGCTGCAGGACCGGCTAAGAAGACCCAAGCCACCAAGCCTCCTGGACCCTCTGGGGCCGGACCAGACGCCTCTGCCCGGCAGAAAGGCGGCGGAAAGCCCGGCCAGGTCGCCCCTTCACTGGAGCCCTGGATGCGGCAGACCGTCGCCATGAAGCTGAAGGAGGTGGATGGAAAGTCCCCGGAGATGACCGAGGAAATCTTCTGCCAGAAGATGCTGGTGGACCAGGGATTTTCAAAGCCAGAGACCCTCAGCGTTCAAGCCTTTATGACCGGGATCTTCTACGTGACCTTCGCGTCGATCAACATCTGTAGAAGATATTGGGAGAAGGTAAAATCGGCAGCATCGGACTCCACATTTTCTCACTTTGTCGGGAATTGCCCCATTCAGAGGGAGGAAAGAAGGATTACGGTGTCTATGAGGAACCCACACACCCCCGGTAAAGACATCACCACTTTCCTGAATCGATTCTGCACAGTGGTGAGGGAACCCACCCACATCCTGAACGGACTCGGCTTCTGGACCGGAAAGTGGTCAGCGGTCGTGAAACTGAACAAGGACGCGACTGCAGAAGACGGCCTCCAGCACCTGCCCCAGTCTTTTTCCCTCGGAAACTCCCACGGCCTCATCTACTACCCGGACATGCCACAATTCTGCAGGAAATGTGGACAGAAGGGCCACGAGTTGAGGAACTGCAAGGAGGATCCCTGCCGAATCTGCCGGGTCACAGGTCACGAGACCAAAGACTGTCCAAAGAAGGTGGCGTGCAACCTGTGCGGGCTGGCCTCCCACGTCTACAAGGACTGCCCAAAGAGGGACCGCACCTGGGCTTCAGTCGCAGCCAGGGCCCCGGCCGCCCGGAACCCCCCACAAGCCGCGGCCCAGGCGGCAACACAGCCCAAAGAGAAGCCATCTAAGAAAGAAGGTAAGCGGACATCTCCCCCTGCCCATGCTCCCGCCCCCCCCTCCTCCTGCCCAACCGCCCGCCCTGTCGTCACCACCACTGAGGTTATCCACATCCAACCCCCCACCACCTCAGTGGCCCCCTCCCGTGCCCCCAGCCCAACCCGCCCCGTCGCCACCACTACAGCAGAACTAACCTCTCCTCCAGCTGCTGTAGCCCTCTCTATGGAGGAATTTCCCCCTCTTGTCTCCCCAGATGTCAGTCAGAGGAAAGGAAAGAGAAAGGGTAGGGACAGCCCCACGGCTGACCAATCCAAAAAGAAGATGCTCGAGGTAGAGGACGTGGCCTCAACCAACAAAGAAGAAGAAACAGAACAGCAGATGGAAGAACCGGTGGCCACCAACGAGGACCCCCAACAGCAACCCCTCCACATCCCCAGTAGCCTCGACGAGACCGAGGTGGAGGAGATGGTGGCCAACGGGGCAACCGCCGACCCGATGCGGCTACAGATAACTCTGGAAGAGATCGAAGCCGCCTTTGCGCTATTACAGGGGCAACCCCCAGACAGCGGACAAGAAGAAGTAGAGGAACCGCCGGACGACCGGAGTGGTAACTAAGCTGTATCGTTCTCTGCTAACCCTTTTCTTTCTCTTACATGATGGCTAACTTTAACCTTTTTTCCATCAATGTTAGGAGCATTAGAGATCGGACTAGACGTCAGACGATACTAACCTTTCTTACTTCTCAGGTTGCCGACGTTTACATGTTGCAGGAATGTGCTTTGCCCCCCTCTAGGTCCTACAACCACCTGGCCAGGCAGTGGTCCCATGGCCCCTCCTACTGGTCCGGTGGTGGCAGCTGCAAGTCGGCCGGGGTTGCCATCCTCCTCAGGGGAAACGCGTTCACACTTGACTCCGTCCAGGAGCTCGTCTGCGGCAGGCTTCTTGTCGTAGACGGCTCCTGGGCGGGAGAGCCGGTTAGGCTCATCAACGTGTACGCCTCCCCTGACAAGGGTGAGCGACTGGAGTTATTCCAGGCCCTACGACCGCAGCTTGCTACCACCAGGGCCGTAGTGATGGCCGGGGACTTCAACTGCCCGATAGAGGAGGACGGACGCAGCTCCGGGACCTCAAGCAAGCTAGACGTCACTTCCAAACTGCTTATCGAGATGGTGACCGAGGCGTCCTTGCAGGATGTTGTGGGATCCATGGGGAACGGCTCCATTAATTATACGTGGTGCCGGCCCGATGGCTCACTCCGTTCTCGGATCGACTTCGTGTTTGCCTCTCGGGCAGTCAGGCAGTGTAGGCACTCTATGGTCCCCTGCTTCTTCTCCGACCACAGGGCCATTCAGGTCCAGTGCACCCTAGGCACCGGGTTCCCCCCGGGCCGTGGGTCCTGGAAGCTGAACTGCGCTCTGCTGAGTCGGGGAGATGTGCTGGCGGAGCTTAGGGATACCTACATATCCTGGCGGAACGACAAATGCTTCTTTAAATGTACTAGTGACTGGTGGGAGTATGTTAAAGTCCAGTTTCGTTGTTTCTTTCAGGCCAAGCAACAACACCAGGCGTGTGAGAAAAAGAAGGCCTTCAGAGCACTGCAACGTGAGTTGCGGTCCCTGCAAGATCTTCACCGGTGCGGCTGGGACGTAGGGGAGGACCTGGATAAGACCAAAAAGAGCCTGAAAAGGCACTTTGAGGAGGAATCCAGACGAATCGTCTTCCGTTCCAAAGTGGAAAACCTGGATAAGGATGAGAAGTGTAACTCGTTCTTTTTCAGGAAACTCCATGCCGGCCACACGCCCCTGAACGAACTCCGAGACAAAGACGGCAACATGCGCTCGGGGAAGGAGGAAGTAATGGGAGTCGTCACAGACTTCTACAGCGACTTCTACTCCCTGAGGAACACCGACCAGAAGGCCGCCGATAAATTCCTGTCAGGTATCACTAACCACCTTGATCCTGCAGGTACGGAGGCCATGGATGACCCTCTGACGGTGGGGGAGGTGCTCTCTGCCGCTAGATCCTTTAGGCCCGGCAGGACCCCGGGCAGTGACGGCCTCCCAGCAGAGCTCTATGTAGCGCTGGGGGACCTGATCTGTCCGGACCTGTTGGAACTCTATGGGGAGATGGTGGTGGAGGGTACAATGCCCCCATCCTTGAGGGAAGGAATGATCACGATCCTGTATAAGCGGAAGGGGGAGAGATGTGACCTGAAAAACTGGCGTCCCATCTCTCTCCTGAACGTGGACTACAAGATCCTCGCCAAGGTACTGGCAAATCGGCTGAAGGTCGTCATCGGCGGAATCGTCCACCCGGACCAGACCTGCGGCATTCCAGGCCGCAGGATCGCAGACAGCCTCGCCCTTGTGAGAGACACGGTGCACTACATCCAGGACCGCCGTGTTCATGCCGCCCTGGTCAGCCTGGACCAGGAGAAGGCATTCGACCGGGTCTCTCACGAATTTATGGGCAAGGCGCTGCGCAGGCTAGGTCTGGGCGGGAGGTTCTGTTCTTTTGTTGACCTGATGTACTCTGACATTTGCAGCACGGTGTTGGTGAACGGCTGGAAGACCGACCCCTTCCCTGTCCTCTCCGGGGTCAGGCAAGGCTGCCCTCTTTCACCTCTCCTTTTTGTTTGTGTTATAGAATCCTTCGCGGAGGCTATCCGACAGAACGGGGAGATCAGAGGGATCACCGCACCAGGACCTGGACACTACGAGGTCAAGTGCTCGCTGTACATGGACGACGTGACCGTCTTCTGCGCTGACCAGCGTTCGGTGACTACACTCGTCCAGACCTGCGAGGAGTTCGGACAAGCTTCAGGGGCCAAAGTCAACTGCGGCAAGTCAGAAGCCATGCTCTTCGGGGACTGGCAACTGGCCTCTTCTGCCCCCTTCCCATTTACCATCAAACCAAACTTCATCAAAATTCTGGGAGTCTGGTTCGGGAAGGAAGGCGCAGCCCTCAAGTCTTGGGAAGAACGCTTGGCCAAGGTGAATCAAAGAATCGGACTGTGGAGCCTTAGACACCTCACGATCGAAGGTAAAGCACTCGTCCTGCGAAATGAAGTTTTGCCTGTGCTCCAGTACACCGCACAGGCATGGCCCCCTCTTGCCACCGTTTCCAGGGCCATCACCAGGACAGTGTTTCGCTTCATCTGGGGATCTAAGATGGACAGAGTGAAACGAGCCATCATGTACAAAGAGCCCCGCAAGGGCGGAAAGGGCATACCGGACCTGCCCACTTTACTGCGGATTGCCTTTGTTTGTGACAGCGTTCGTCGGACTCTAAGAACTGCTAACGGCTCTGCGGGCAAGGCTATGTCTCGCTTTTTCCTCCTGCCCCTCTGGAGGGGTCTGGGCTGGGACAAGTGGGACAGCTCCATCCCTTACAACTGGCACGCTCCCTGGTTCTACGGGGACGTCGTCAGGTTTGTGAGGGAACACCAGCTGGAGGGCCTCAAACCCGACTTGTGGAAGCCAAAAACTATCCACAAACTCATCAGAGCAAAGGACGTGGTCGAGTCAATTCCAGGGATCCAGGACGACACACTAGAGACAGTTTGGACTAATGTGTCGTCAAACAGGTTGACTAACGGGCATAAGGACTTGTCATGGATGGCCATTCAGGGCGGACTGCCAATCCGGTCATTCATGCATGCCCGTAACCTGTGCAAAACCCGGTACTGCCCCAGGTGCCCTTTCGTGGAGGAAACATCTTACCACCTGTTTTGGGAGTGCCGCTTTGCACAGCGCCTGTTGGATTCCCTGGAACATGAACTCAAAGACTCAGTGCCCAGGAACAGCCTGCAACACACTTCGGTGCTGTACGGACTATTTCCTGGGATTCATACTGTTGGAGCCATCCAGGAGGCCTGGCGCCTTATGAACTGTTTTAAGGACGCTATTTGGTTTGCTAGGAACCGGCTTATTCTCAGGAGGGAGAACAAGTCCGTCCAGGACTGCCGCAGACTTATCCATAGTATGCTGCAGGACTACAACATCTCGGACGTCGACGAAGAAGAAGAGGAATAAACCCCTCTCCTTCCCCCTCTCCCCCCGTTTGTATTTGTCTTCTCAATAAAGCTAAGGGCATGTGATCCCCCCCTACCCCCTCCTTCCCACTTCCCCTTCCCTCATCACTGTCTAAATGCTTTGTTGGAAGGTTTTGTGATTGAATAGGTATGCTAGTGTAGCATTCATTGCGATGTATAGTGTGGGTTAGCCCGTGCTTTACATAACAATGCCATGCTCGCAAAGACGACTGTAAGTAATTTATTATGTACTGTTTCATGGCCTGTGCTGCGTCACAGTACTAATGTATGTAAGTATGATGACTGATCGTAATAAAGACGTTTCAATCAAAAAAAATCTGTTCTTATCAGTTTAATATCTGATACGTCCCCTATCTGGGGACCATATATTAAATGGATTTTTCGAACAGGGAGATGGAAAAAGAGCTTGCTCTGTCCACTCCACGCATTGACCTGGTATTGCAGTACCTCCAGGACCGGTGCACCCCTTCTAATGCAGTATGAAAAACAGAATGAAATTGAAATTGAGATTGGATTGCAAGCATCATCCTTCCAGCCAAGCAAGTGGAAAGTTGTGTGTGTCGTGCCTCTTTCAGCTTCTCCTCTGTCTGCCCAGTCAGTGCAAGTGCAGTGTTGCTTTTTGCATATAATACCTGCATCTAGTCTGTCAATTTCCTAATTGCATCAGCTGTTGGTTGTTTCCAGCACCAAGCAACCCAGCCAGCCAGCCAGCCAGTCTCCTCACACCCTGGATCCAATTAGGAGTGATGATTGGTTAATTGGCTTATCACCTGAATGAATGAATTGTTTGGACCTCCTCCCCTCCTCCACGTTTGATTTGGGCCTGTTGTGCACACCTCGGAGGGTTGCTGAGTCGTCTCTGGCAGGCAATCGACCCTTTTTGTATCAAGTTGGCTGGATGTAACCATTTAGCTTTTGCAGTGCTTCAATAAATGAGTAAAGTTTGCCTGTGTCTCCCTCTTGTGGATCTTTTCAACTAGATTACTTGGAGGCTAAAAAGTAGCCCAGCACTTCCTATGCAGCTGGACTTACCTTGTCTGGGCAATGGACGGAACACTGCGCGTGTCACAAGAGCCTTGTCAGGTCAAGAGGTCAAAGAGGTCAAGAAAGGTCAGGTATTGGATGACATCACAAGGGCCCTGATGGAACACTCAACAATAGGGCCATGACATCACAATCAACAATTTTTTTTTTTTTTTTTTTTTTTGTTTTTTTCCACAACTTCTCCATTCACTCCTGTTTTTCATTTTTACTACTGCTTGGCGTGCTTTGGCACCAGGAATTTCGTGCGGCGAAAAGGCGTGTCCAACAGCGGTGGGCGGAGCTATGCAAATGGCGAACACGAAGAGCAGCATTCTGGTGATTTCTGAGCGTAGGACGCACGTTTTTTCTTGTTTTGTGAGCGAGCAAGAAGCCTCCCGGACTGTGGCTATGGCTGGGGCCTGTAGGGCAGTTGCTATGAGAAGTGCTCAGCATTGGCGATAAGCGGCCCCGTTGTCGAGGCCGAGCGGGTATCGCTTCTCGCCCTTTTGGCTAAGATCTAGGTCTTGCCAGAAGGTCTTCCGACCATGCTCTTGGCCCTGCAGCTTGTCTAAAGCTGCTCGCTGCTATTGGGAGAAGGGAGGACACCCGGGAAGGCGATCAGAAGATTGGAGATGGGCGTGCGTATCGACTACGCTAGGACCGGAGACTTCCGGGTCCGCAATGCTTTTGCGATTTCTGTGGAGGAAGGAAAGAAGGACAAGTTCACGGATGAATTCCTGGTGAAAGAGGTACTCTTTAAAATTTTGAAAGTCAAGATGCTTGATGTCTTATGTTTACAAGATAGAATTGGTGGACGCCGTGTGTTGGTCTTAACTTCCATTGGAGCTTGCCATAACCTATACATGCACTTGGAAGCTAACAAAAATAACCCAGACCTGGATGGGTTGACTTTTACTATATTGTACAATAGAGACGTGCACTTAGTTGTCTTCATGTACAACCCATATGTGGACACTGATGACATTTTCCTGTTTTTGACCAAATATTGTGAAAAAGTTACATATTCGCACAAGATCATGGGCAGCCACGGGTTATGGACTGGAAAGCATAAATATTTTGTGAGATTCCGACCTGATCCTTTAAGCCCAGGAGGAATGAGCCATCCTCCTCAAAGTTTTGCGATTGGCAAAGAAAGAGGCTTGATCTTCTTCCAGGACGCTCCAGCTTACTGTCGTAAGTGTAAAGTGTATGGACACATACAAGAGTACTGTGATCAAAGTGCTGTTGTTTGCTCAAAATGCCGAAAAGAAGGGCATGTTACGAAGGATTGCAAAAACCCTATCATCTGTAACCTTTGCGAAAAAGAAGGTCACGCGTTCAAGGATTGCCCTTCCCGGGGTTTCAGATCAAAGAGTACATATGCAGATGCTGTCAGGGCAAGAGCTAAAGAGCCTCCACAGGAGGCAGAACAGCAACCTCAGACTTCAGTGCAAACCTCCCAGGAGCCTTTGCGGCCACAGATTAACATAGAGTCGGCTGAGAGTACTCACCAGTCTATTCATCCCATTGCCTCTGATGAGAACACAGAAAATGTGGAGATGGACTTTTTTCAAGCAGAGGAGTTTCCCCAGATTTTCGGAGCAGGTTCAGATCTCCGGGGAGAAGGGGAGGCGCTCTCTCCCTTACCCAGGTCTCCGAAGTTTGGTTGGGACGAAATGGAGGATCCACATGATGAGGAGAAAAGAGAGCAAGGAGACTTGGCGTCCACCAGTGCTTTTATATCACCTTCCTTGAGACCGGCAGAAGAAATCTTGGATGCCGTTGTAAAAAAACCCCGCTTACTGCCTCCACAATGCACCGAACAGGAGCAAAGTCCGGTTAGACAGGATATATATCCTGGCTCGTGTATTCCTGAGAATGCTGCCTATTTGGATGATGCAAGGGCGAGAGACTTCGCTTTCGGAGGCCAACCTCCAGGCGGGGTAGGATGATGAACTTGTGGGTTACAGACAACTATACCCGAAATAACATCTTATAATGGGTAAGACTGAACTCAATGTTATATCTTTGAACGTCCGGTTATTAAAATCTAAAGCCAGACGAACTGCTGTCTTCGATTGGATCAAGAAGCAAAAGGCAGATATTGCTTGCCTACAAGAGTGTGGCATTGTTGAACCGGTGCCTGCTTGTGAGTGGACTTATGGGGGCTCAGTATGGTCGGGCTCCAGTGTGAACAGAAACGATGGCGTTGGGATTCTATTATGTAATAAGGACTGTTCTTTTGAAAATTATACGGTGGTGGAGGCGGGAAGATGTGTTATTGCCATGATTAATTACAAAGGGTGGAGGGTGAGGGTAGTCAATGTTTACTGTCCTACGGAGAAAAAGGAGCGATTAGATTTGTTAGAGAGGTTGAATATTTTGTTGTTAGGCAGGATGCCGACTATTTGGTTAGGAGATTTCAATTGTACAGTTGAAGGGGAAAAGTTAGATATAACAGGGAATAAGTTGAGTAAAATAGTGGCAGATCTTTCTTTAGTGGATGCAGCTTTGACGCTAGGAAAGCCTCCACCTGCCACTTATAAAGCAGACAGGGGGGGCATTACGTCTAGGATTGATTTTGTTTTTTTGTCCAAGGGTTTAAGTTGTAAAAAAATGTTACAGTTTGATGTTATATTCACTGATCATATGTGTTTGTCTGTTTGTGTGGAAGGTGATGAAGAGACTAGGTATGGTAGGGGTGTATGGAAATTAAATATGGTTTTGTTGGAGGATGAGAAGGTGATGAGAGTTTTGAAGTATCAGTATGAAAGGTGGAAGTTGAGAAAGAATGATTTTGTGAATGTGTTACTTTGGTGGGAATGGATAAAGTCAAGAATTAGGCTTTTTTTTAAGAAATGGGCCTACAAAAGAGCAAGGAGGCTGAGAAATGAATATAAGGATCTAATTTTGAGGATTGAGTGGTTGAGGAAACTGAGTGGTATGGGAGTGGATGTGAAAGATTTGTTAGAGGATGCAAGAAGAAAAAAGAATGTGTTTATGGAAAGGAAGGGTAAAGAGATTATTTTTAGGACGAAAGTTGATATGATTGAAAAGAATGAAAAATGTTCTAGATTTTTCTTTAAAAAAGTATGTGATAAACGAAAGGATATGGAGGAATTGATGAATAACAGTGATGAGTGTGTTAGTGGTAAAAGTGTGATTGGTGTAGTGGAAGATTTCTATGGGAAGTTGTATGAGAGAAAATGGATTGATGAAGGTCTGATGTGGGAGTTATTGAATGGTTTGGATGAGAAGCTTAGTGTGGATAGTCAAGTTTTGTTGTGTAAGGATATCTTGATAGAGGAAGTAAGAAAGATTGTTTGGAGCTGCAAAAAAAATAAGACGCCGGGTAAGGATGGATTGCCGATTGAGTTGTATATGAGAATGTGGGAGTGGATTGGTAAAGATTTTGTGGAGGTTTGTAAGTATATGTGGGTGAATGGAGAAATAGGTAAGTCTATGAAGGAGGGTGTGGTGGTTTTGATTTTCAAAAAAGGTGATAGAAATAAGGTTGAGAACTGGAGACCTATCACGTTATTAAATGCCGATTACAAAATTTATACTAAGTTGTTGGCAACTCGGATGCGGGATGTGGTTGGTGAGGTTGTAAATGAGAGTCAAGTGTGTGCTGTGCCTGGTAGGAGTATGAGTGGGAATTTAATGTTGTTGAGAGATGTGATTGGTGACTGTATGTATAGAAAACAGAAATGCATGTTGTTTTCAATTGATTTTGAAAAAGCGTATGATAGAGTGGCTCACCGATTTATGTTTGTTGTGTTGGAGTGGATGGGGTTTCCAAAGAGTTTTGTGGATAGTGTGAAGAGTTTATATAGGAATGTGTCGAGTGAATTTTTGATCAATGGTTGGTTGAGTAGAAAAGTGAATGTGCAGAGTGGTGTGAGGCAGGGCTGTCCTATGTCGCCTGTACTTTTTATTGTTGTGATTGAGTTGTTAATGTGTTTGGTAAGAAAGGATAAGGTGATGAAAGGTATGTTGATTCCAGGAAGTATGGGTAAAACTGTTAAGGTACTTGGATATATGGATGACGTTGTGATTGTTAGTGATAATTTGGCTACCATGAGGAGAGGAAGGTTATGGCTGGATATGTTTTGTGGGGTGTCTGCTTTTAAAGTGAATTGGAGTAAATGTAGTTTCAAATGTTTTGGTGATAGGAGTATTTGTTTGGAGAATGTGAAGAATGAGAGTGGGGATGTGAAGGTGTTGGGTATCCGATTTAATGATGATTTGAAAGGGAATGAGAGTTGGGATGAGTGTGGAAGAAAGATAGAAAAAAAGATAAATTTTTGGAGAATGAGGGATCTTTCGCTGTCAGGGAAAGTGTTAATTATCAAGGCAATCATTTTGCCAATAGTTCTTTTTGTGGCTGGAGTCTATCCCGCGTGTTCAAAGAAAGTTAAGAGAGCGGAGAAATTGGTTTTTTCTTTCCTTTGGGGAAGTTGTATGGAAAGACTGAAAAGAGAGCATGTGTATAAAAGATGTATGAATGGGGGCTTGGATTTTCCAAATTTTGAATTTTTTCTTGGTTTAAATTATATAAAAAAATTTGTGTGTCTGGTGGAAAAACAAAACAATTGCGCGTACATGATGAAATATATGTCTGGATGGATGATGTATGGTCTGAGGTGGTGTAAAAGAGATGCTAGAGTGCCTGTGTCGTTCAAATGTCCAGTATGGTATGAGGTGATTGAGAGTTTTATCAGAAAATATGATTTATTGGCTGTAGGAATGAATGAGTTTAAGGATAAGAAGAAAGTGATGGCGAAACTTAGACAAAGTGAGAATGCATGTGATATTGTGGGGTTGAGTTCGGATGCTGCAGTAAGTGTGTGGAAGAAATTGATGATTGCTGGTACAACTAACAGACAGAAAGACATTGTGTGGATGGGGTTTCAAAACATCTTGCCAGTACGTGAGTTTCAGAAAAGAAGAGATCTAGTGAGAACAGAAACTTGCCCAAGGGAAGGTTGTGGGGAGGATGAATCTGTGAGACATTTGTTTTGGGAGTGTGGGTATGCAAATGAAGTATGGAGAAGTGTGGGTGGGTTAGTGAAAGAATTGACGGGTGTAGTGAATTTGGTTTGGAAGGTCGGGTTGTTTGGTATTGGCGCAAGTGGGAGGAGAAATGAAAGAATTTTGTGGTTCATCATGGTTTGTATTATGGAATGTTTGTGGGATGTAAGAAATTTGTTAGTCTTTAAGAGAGAAATTGTGACTGTGAATGAGTGTGTAAAATTATTTTTGTCTAGGCTCTATGTAATTTATGTGTGGGATAAACAGTATGGTGGTGGTGTGGATTCTGAGGGAGTGTGGAAGTTCAAAAAGTGGAGATTTTTGATCAAGAATTAATTTAGACGATGTACGGTTTTTGTATTTTGTCTCTGATGTTGTTTTGTTGTATGGTGTTTGGAACTTGTATATGTAAACTTTGAATTTTTGTTTTAAAATAAAAAAAAATAAAAAAAAAAAAAAAAAAATCTGTTCTTATCAGTTTAATATCTGATACGTCCCCTATCTGGGGACCATATATTAAATGGATTTTTCGAACAGGGAGATGGAAAAAGAGCTTGCTCTGTCCACTCCACGCATTGACCTGGTATTGCAGTACCTCCAGGACCGGTGCACCCCTTCTAATGCAGTATGAAAAACAGAATGAAATTGAAATTGAGATTGGATTGCAAGCATCATCCTTCCAGCCAAGCAAGTGGAAAGTTGTGTGTGTCGTGCCTCTTTCAGCTTCTCCTCTGTCTGCCCAGTCAGTGCAAGTGCAGTGTTGCTTTTTGCATATAATACCTGCATCTAGTCTGTCAATTTCCTAATTGCATCAGCTGTTGGTTGTTTCCAGCACCAAGCAACCCAGCCAGCCAGCCAGCCAGTCTCCTCACACCCTGGATCCAATTAGGAGTGATGATTGGTTAATTGGCTTATCACCTGAATGAATGAATTGTTTGGACCTCCTCCCCTCCTCCACGTTTGATTTGGGCCTGTTGTGCACACCTCGGAGGGTTGCTGAGTCGTCTCTGGCAGGCAATCGACCCTTTTTGTATCAAGTTGGCTGGATGTAACCATTTAGCTTTTGCAGTGCTTCAATAAATGAGTAAAGTTTGCCTGTGTCTCCCTCTTGTGGATCTTTTCAACTAGATTACTTGGAGGCTAAAAAGTAGCCCAGCACTTCCTATGCAGCTGGACTTACCTTGTCTGGGCAATGGACGGAACACTGCGCGTGTCACAAGAGCCTTGTCAGGTCAAGAGGTCAAAGAGGTCAAGAAAGGTCAGGTATTGGATGACATCACAAGGGCCCTGATGGAACACTCAACAATAGGGCCATGACATCACAATCAACAATGTTTTTTTTTTTTTTTTTTTTTTTTTTTTTTCACAACTTCTCCATTCACTCCTGTTTTTCATTTTTACTACTGCTTGGCGTGCTTTGGCACCAGGAATTTCGTGCGGCGAAAAGGCGTGTCCAACAGCGGTGGGCGGAGCTATGCAAATGGCGAACACGAAGAGCAGCATTCTGGTGATTTCTGAGCGTAGGACGCACGTTTTTTCTTGTTTTGTGAGCGAGCAAGAAGCCTCCCGGACTGTGGCTATGGCTGGGGCCTGTAGGGCAGTTGCTATGAGAAGTGCTCAGCATTGGCGATAAGCGGCCCCGTTGTCGAGGCCGAGCGGGTATCGCTTCTCGGCCTTTTGGCTAAGATCAAGTGTAGGGATACATTGGGTCTTGGTCAGAAGGTGCCTGGGGTACCCGGCTGCTCGGCCTTTGGAGCGGGTCCTGGTTTATAGCCAGGGCCTTAACCATTGCTGCTATAGGGCAGCTGGCTTAGTCCCCAGGCAACGAGAGGCGATCACCATACCTGCCTGCTACTTCGGTGGTGGGTGAAGGGCTTTCGTTGGTACCTGAGCTGCATCGTTTTGGCAGAATTGGCGACATGGCGGAGATGGAGGTCCGAAACTTTGATCGGGGAGGAGCTCCAGAGCCGGAGAATCAGATGCCTGGTGAAGTGCCTGCGTTCCAGAAAATTAAAAATGGAATTCGATTTGTCTTTCAAGATCCAGAAAAGAAAGGAAAAGGTCTGGATTTCCTGGTGGAGAATATTTTGTTGGGCCTGATGGACTTTCAAAAAGAGTCTATCTTAGCCATCCTGGACTTCCCTAAGAGAGGGACCTTTGATGTTATTTTCGTCTCGGAGGAGTTGTGCAACATGGCAGTTAAACTCTTGGAACAGTGTATTCTGAATCCTGTGCTGAATGGAATAGAGGTAATACCGCATTTTCCTAAGAGACAAAGGATGATTACAGTCTTGATGTATAGTCCTTACGTCTCAGAAGAGGACATTTGTATGTTTTTGGAGAGACATTGTGAAAAAGTAATTTCAGCTGGAAAAATATATAATAGACATGGAATATGGACAATGAAACGGAAGTTTTTTGTGACTTTTGTTGAAAAGGAAGGAGTAATATCCGTTCCACCAAGTCGGTTTAAAATCGGTAATATTAATGGTGATTTATTTTTTAGCGGTATGAGTATTTTTTGCAGGAACTGTAAACAATATGGACATGAGAAAAAAGACTGTGCCTACCAATGGTGTAATAACTGTGAGAGTGTGGGTCATGTGTCTGAAACATGTAAAGAAGGAAAGAAATGTAATTTGTGTGGTCAAGTGGGGCATGTGTACTATACTTGTACAAGGAAAAGAGATCAGGATAAAAAGACAGAAGAAAGAGAAAGTGAGGTTAAAAAGAAAAGTGATATAATAGGTAAAAAGAAAGAGGAAAAGAGAAAAGTAACAGAGCAAGAGTTAGGGTTGGAAATTTCAGCCTCAGAAGATGAGAAAAAAAGGAAAAAAAAGGAGGAAAAAAGGGGGAAAGCAAGATTATCACCAATCTCAACTGAATGGGAGCATAAGATTGATGTAGAATATCCAGGGGAAGAGAGGCAGAAAGCAAGGAATGCAGTGTTAAAACGCTATGAGGATGATCCAGAGGATTTTGTAGAAAGATATCAGGTTGTGCCCTGGTTTAGAAAAGTGCTTGAAGAAAAAATAGACATGTCAATGGAGGATTTAGAAAGAATGCAAGATGGTTTATTAGGGTTTATGATAGCGAAAAATAAGAGATTGATTATATAAGGTTTTTGGTTTGTGTATATACTGAATATAAGTCAATTTAATTTTTGGTAATGGATATTTAGGTATTATGTGTTTCAATTTATGTATTATGTACCTTATTTATTTACTTATGGTTATTTTACAAAAATTGGTTTCATTTTCTGTATTTTGTTTTTCATTAATAAATTTATGTTGAAACCTTATCTGTTCTTATCAGTTTAATATCTGATACGTCCCCTATCTGGGGACCATATATTAAATGGATTTTTCGAACAGGGAGATGGAAAAAGAGCTTGCTCTGTCCACTCCACGCATTGACCTGGTATTGCAGTACCTCCAGGACCGGTGCACCCCTTCTAATGCAGTATGAAAAACAGAATGAAATTGAAATTGAGATTGGATTGCAAGCATCATCCTTCCAGCCAAGCAAGTGGAAAGTTGTGTGTGTCGTGCCTCTTTCAGCTTCTCCTCTGTCTGCCCAGTCAGTGCAAGTGCAGTGTTGCTTTTTGCATATAATACCTGCATCTAGTCTGTCAATTTCCTAATTGCATCAGCTGTTGGTTGTTTCCAGCACCAAGCAACCCAGCCAGCCAGCCAGCCAGTCTCCTCACACCCTGGATCCAATTAGGAGTGATGATTGGTTAATTGGCTTATCACCTGAATGAATGAATTGTTTGGACCTCCTCCCCTCCTCCACGTTTGATTTGGGCCTGTTGTGCACACCTCGGAGGGTTGCTGAGTCGTCTCTGGCAGGCAATCGACCCTTTTTGTATCAAGTTGGCTGGATGTAACCATTTAGCTTTTGCAGTGCTTCAATAAATGAGTAAAGTTTGCCTGTGTCTCCCTCTTGTGGATCTTTTCAACTAGATTACTTGGAGGCTAAAAAGTAGCCCAGCACTTCCTATGCAGCTGGACTTACCTTGTCTGGGCAATGGACGGAACACTGCGCGTGTCACAAGAGCCTTGTCAGGTCAAGAGGTCAAAGAGGTCAAGAAAGGTCAGGTATTGGATGACATCACAAGGGCCCTGATGGAACACTCAACAATAGGGCCATGACATCACAATCAACAATGTTTTTTTTTTTTTTTTTTTTTTTTTTTTTTTTCACAACTTCTCCATTCACTCCTGTTTTTCATTTTTACTACTGCTTGGCGTGCTTTGGCACCAGGAATTTCGTGCGGCGAAAAGGCGTGTCCAACAGCGGTGGGCGGAGCTATGCAAATGGCGAACACGAAGAGCAGCATTCTGGTGATTTCTGAGCGTAGGACGCACGTTTTTTCTTGTTTTGTGAGCGAGCAAGAAGCCTCCCGGACTGTGGCTATGGCTGGGGCCTGTAGGGCAGTTGCTATGAGAAGTGCTCAGCATTGGCGATAAGCGGCCCCGTTGTCGAGGCCGAGCGGGTATCGCTTCTCGGCCTTTTGGCTAAGATCAAGTGTATTTATACAGGAGATCTTAGCTGAGAGGTGTCTGGGGTACCCGGCGCTCGGCCTTAGTGGAAGGTGCAGGTTTATAGCCTGCACTGGAAGCTCTGCTGCTATAGGGTAGCCGGCTTAGTCCCCAGACAACGGGTTGCGATCCCCGTTACCCCTAGAGGTCCCAGGACAGCTAGGGGAGCACATTGTTTCCTTGCTTTCAGTAAGAAAACGAACGCCAAGTTCCATCATGGCAGATGACCCAGGAGGAGGAGGAGACGGAGGAGGAGGAGACAGAGGAGGAAATTTTACCGTGGTCGGAGGAAAAGGAAAAGCGCAAAAGAAGGAAGAATCCAGAAGGAAGTCTAACGATGAAGGAGGAAAAGGAGAAGGAGCCAGAGGAGGAGAAGGAACCAGCAGAGGAAAGTCCAGAGGAGGAGAAGAGGAACTAAAAGAGAACATACCGAGACAAGAAGAGGAGGGCCAAATCCCAGCATATGCCCGTATCAAGGATACAGTGCGCCTTTTTGTGACCCAGGAGAAAAAGGACAAGTATAATCTCGATTATTTGGTGAAAACTGTTTTAATGGGAGTCTGTGGGGTGCAAAAGTCAGAGATTTTAGCCATACAAGATTACCCAAGGCGTAGAGTATATGACGTGACTTTTTCCTCAAATGTGGTTTTTAAAGATTTTGTTGCAAAAATACAGTTGAGATTAAAAGATAAAAAATTAGAGGGGTTGAAAATTTACGAACATGAGATAGACGAGTCTAAATTGGTCACAATTAAAATGTACTGTCCTTTCGCTGAAGAACGTGATATTAATGCGTTTTTAAGTCAATATTTTAAAACAGTCACAGTGGTAAAGAAAATTTTAAACAGTGCTGGGATTTGGACCTCAAAATGGTTGTACAAAGTCACCTGTCACCGTAGCCCAGAATTTGATGGGGGATTTATACTTCCCCCAGCCCGTTTTAAATTAGGTGAAATGGTGGGAGACATGTTTTTTTCCGGCATGCCATTGTACTGTAGGAGATGTAAAAGATACGGCCATGAAATGGAAAATTGTGAGAGTATGTGCAAGAATTGTGGAAGCCCTAGTCATGGTTTTAATGAATGTACGGCCGGAAAGAGATGCCATACTTGTCACAAATTTGGTCACCTTATGAAATTTTGTCCCATTAAAACAGGTGCAGGGGCACAGCCAGGGCATCGGAGGCAGCCAGAAGAGCGTGAAGAACCACCAACTCGACCCCAAGGAGAGGAGCAGTCGGAAGGTACAGAACATATGGATACCAGCAGACCCCCCCAACCGGGGGAGCCAAAGGAACAGAGAGGAAAACAAAAGCGGAAAGCCAGTGATCAGCCGACGGACAAGCCCCCCTCAGAAATGAGGTATAGGGGCCAGCCGAATGAAGCTGATCCGCCTGGCCCGCATTCGGCCCCTGGTGAGAGCATGGCAGAGGATCCGGGAGGAGCCGCGGCCTCCAAAAAGAAGAAAAGTTTTGTGGATGCAGTGATAGGGGACCAGAGGAGGAAATCAGCTGGGGGACCAGCTGAGGATCCCTCGGGTCCTCAGAGCTTCCCTCCCCATACCAGTGGGGAGGGGGTGCACACTGCAGATCAAACATGTGTTTCAGAAACAACCTTGAGTGGAACCCCTGCCCCGGAAAGGGAGGGAGTTGAGGCCGTGGCTCCGAGTCCCGATAAGGTATGCGTATTACCGGAGAGTATATGGGATCCTTTCTCTGTGAGCATGCTAGCAGATGGGGGGGGTCAGCTGAGTGACGGAAGCTCCTCTCCAGCCGGATCGTATGATACTGTGGAATCAGGGGCAGTTGGTGGAGAAGGTGATATAAGCGAAAGTAACTAATCTGGCCTCGCCGACGATGTCCGAAGCGGTGCCCAGGTAAGAAAACAAACCTTTTAAAATTTTTATCATGGCTGTTTTAAGTGGCATTTCTTTTAATACGAGAAGCGTGCACTCAAGAACCAGAAGGTTAGCGCTTTTTAATTATTTATCTATTTTAACCGCCACAGTAGTTTTTTTACAGGAATGCTGCATCCCGCATAGAGAAAATTATAGGAAATATAAACGAGACTGGATTCATGGGCCATCAGTCTGGTCAGGGTCAAATGAATCCAGGAATGCGGGAGTGGCGATTTTATTTAAAGGAAATGCTTTTATTGATTATGTACATGAGATTTTACCTGGCAGAATTTTATTAGTAAAAGCTTTTATAGACGGTATTAAATGGCAGTTTTTAAATATTTATGGTTTTACAGATAAGAAGGAGAGGATTAAGATGCTAGAGATTTTACCCCTTTTTATCAATGACACAGAACCCTTGATTTTAGCAGGCGATTTTAATTGTATTTTAAGAGGGGAACGCCGGTTCTCAAACTCTGTAAGCAGGAATTATGACAAGTCCTCCTCTATATTGAAAAATATTATTATTGATTTTAAGCTTACAGATGTTTTTAAAAAATGTAATCCTGGTTTACCTGAAGAGGCCGGCGTTACCTGGTGCAGTGCCACATGTAAGTCCAGAATAGATTTTATATTATGTTCGTGTCAAATACTGCCTTTTAACTGTCAGCTTTTATCTAATATATTTTCTGACCATAAATTATTGCTTTTTAAGGTACAGTACGATGGCAAAGGTAAAAAGAAAAAGAGCTGGAAATTAAATGTCTCTCTACTAAATGATCCTAAAATTTTATCCGATTTTATTTCCTTTTACAAGCGCTGCAGACGGGTAAAAGACCCCCAACAATCTATAGTAATATGGTGGGAAAAAATGAAAATTAAAATAAAAACTTTTTTTATAAATGTGGGAAAGCGTAAAGCCCAGGAAAAAAGAGAGTTTTATGAAAGATTAAATACCCGTCTGCAGACACAATATAAACTCCGAGATCTGGGTGTTGATGTTGAAAAAGATATTACTGAGATTAAAAAAGAAATTACACAATGCCTGGAGCAGAAAGGAAGAGAAATCATATTTCGCTCTAAGATGCAACATCTTGAAGAGAATGAGACCTGCTCCAGGTATTTCTTCAAAAAAATACAAGACAAACGCACCCAGATCGAGGAGTTGAACGGTGAAAGAAATATAACCGGTATTTTAAATAAAGCGCATGATTTTTATACAGATTTATTTGATGAGAAAAAGATTGACAAGTATTTTATGAAGGACTCACTGAGGGTGATTGAAGGTATTTTAGATAAAGATTCTCAAGAATTTTTATTACAGGTCATCTCAGAGAAAGAGGTTTTAGAAACGGTTAAAAGTTTTAAAAAGGAGAAAGTCCCTGGACCCGACGGTATACCCATTGAGTTTTATCTTATATTTTATGGTATTTTAAGAGAGGATTTATTTTATCTTTTCAAGGAAGTTTTTAATACAAAATCTCTCCCGGGCTCCTGGAAAAAAGGAGAAGTGTCACTGTTATATAAGAAAGGAGAAAAAGCAGACATTAAAAACTGGAGGCCAATTACTCTGTTAAACTGTGACTACAAAATTATGGCCAAGTTATGCGCAAACCGGATGAAAAAAGTAATTACAAAAATAATACATCATAACCAGGTATGCGGGGTGCCCGGGAGGAGTATATGGGATAACTTAAACCTTTTAAAAGATGCCATCAATAATATTAAAGAAAGGAAAGGAAAAGCAGCAATTTTATCCCTGGACTTTGAAAAAGCGTTCGACCGTGTTTCACACTTTTATTTGTTCCAGGTTTTAAAGAAGATGGGTATACCGGAGGGTTTTTTACAATCCCTGAGAGCCTTTTATGACAACTGTACGAGTAAGATTTTAATTAACGGTTTTAAAACTCAGGACATACTTTTAAAGTCAGGCGTGAAGCAGGGGTGTCCCTTATCCCCACTACTTTTCATTTGTGCGCTGGAACCTCTTTTATGTGCGATGAGAAAAGATAAGCAAATACGAGGTGTCCCCCTGCCAGGTGGAGGGGGACAAGAGGCAAAAGTAGTGGGGTATATGGATGACGTGGCGGTAATTTGTAGGGACACCCCGTCCATACATAAAGCTTCCAAACAAGTAGAACATTTCTGTTGTTCGTCCGGTTTTAAGATAAATTTTAATAAAAGTAATGTTTTAAATATCGGTGACATGGTTTTAACAGATGTTCTTATTCCCGAGTCCGAGTCCGTACAGATTTTAGGAATCACCTTCAGTGAGTCAAACGATGGGCTCAAAAGCTGGGATGCGGTGACAGAGAAGGTGAACAAGAAGTTATGTATGTGGAATCTTAGGAAGTTAACAATGGAGGGTAAAGTTTTAATCACAAAAATGATTGTTTTACCAATTTTATTGTATTTAAGCATGGTTTTTCCACCCACAGATCGTATTTTAAAAAAAGTTAATAAAGCTTGTTTTAACTTTTTATGGGGGTCTAAAATGGAAAAATTAAGAAGAGAATTGGTAATACTTCCTAAGTATAAAGGAGGAAAGGACTTTCCTGATATTAAGACGTTCCTTTTAATTAAGTATTTTAGCTTGTGTTTTAATACCCTTTTTAAAGAGAATGCATGGTCCTATTTTATCCGTTATAATACAGGTTATTTTATGAGGAGGCATCAGTGGTTTGACACTGTTTTAAACTCACCATATTCTTTTAACCTGCCTAAGTATTATGAAATTTTAGATAAAATAGTGGTCTCTTTTAACTTAAGTGGAAAAGGGGTACATGAGCTAAAAAATAGTAAAAATATTTTAAAAAGTATAAAAGATGGAAAATTGATGGCCCCGATTAAAAATTTTAATGACACAAAATGCAAACAGATATGGAAGGATGTGAGTATTAATTATCTTTTTAATCCACAGAAGGACCTGGCCTGGAGCTGTGTACACGAATGTCTTCCATGCCGGGCATTCCAGCACCGAAGAGGATTAACTGGCACTGCCGAATGTCCAAGAGGAGGCTGTAGGGAGGAAGAAGACATATATCATCTATTCTGGCATTGCTTCTTCGCGAAAAGAATTTGGACAAAGATGTTCCCCCTACTGAAGAGAATATCCGGACTTAGAATTTTAACAATGGACGGTGTGTTTTATGGTGGTCTGGAATGCCCATCCAGGATAAAAAAGTCTATGGCATGGAAGACAGTAAACTGTGTGAAGACAGCTCTATGGTCAGCCAGAAATATTTTATGTTTTAAACATGATTTTATTTCTGAGGAAAATGTTTTAAAGATGATTTTAGACGAAATGTACAAATACTATTTAATTGATAAAAAACGGGCTCCTTTTATGTGTCATAAATGGTTTTTAAGGGAATGGGGTTCAATTATTTAACTTATGTAAAAACTCTTTTATTTAACATGTCGTGATTAATGTCTTAAATGTTTTATAATGAGTTTTTATTTCTGTAAATTTGATTGATTTTAATAAAATATACCCCTTTGGGGTAGTCAACTTAAAAAATCTGTTCTTATCAGTTTAATATCTGATACGTCCCCTATCTGGGGACCATATATTAAATGGATTTTTCGAACAGGGAGATGGAAAAAGAGCTTGCTCTGTCCACTCCACGCATTGACCTGGTATTGCAGTACCTCCAGGACCGGTGCACCCCTTCTAATGCAGTATGAAAAACAGAATGAAATTGAAATTGAGATTGGATTGCAAGCATCATCCTTCCAGCCAAGCAAGTGGAAAGTTGTGTGTGTCGTGCCTCTTTCAGCTTCTCCTCTGTCTGCCCAGTCAGTGCAAGTGCAGTGTTGCTTTTTGCATATAATACCTGCATCTAGTCTGTCAATTTCCTAATTGCATCAGCTGTTGGTTGTTTCCAGCACCAAGCAACCCAGCCAGCCAGCCAGCCAGTCTCCTCACACCCTGGATCCAATTAGGAGTGATGATTGGTTAATTGGCTTATCACCTGAATGAATGAATTGTTTGGACCTCCTCCCCTCCTCCACGTTTGATTTGGGCCTGTTGTGCACACCTCGGAGGGTTGCTGAGTCGTCTCTGGCAGGCAATCGACCCTTTTTGTATCAAGTTGGCTGGATGTAACCATTTAGCTTTTGCAGTGCTTCAATAAATGAGTAAAGTTTGCCTGTGTCTCCCTCTTGTGGATCTTTTCAACTAGATTACTTGGAGGCTAAAAAGTAGCCCAGCACTTCCTATGCAGCTGGACTTACCTTGTCTGGGCAATGGACGGAACACTGCGCGTGTCACAAGAGCCTTGTCAGGTCAAGAGGTCAAAGAGGTCAAGAAAGGTCAGGTATTGGATGACATCACAAGGGCCCTGATGGAACACTCAACAATAGGGCCATGACATCACAATCAACAATGTTTTTTTTTTTTTTTTTTTTGTTTTTTTTTCACAACTTCTCCATTCACTCCTGTTTTTCATTTTTACTACTGCTTGGCGTGCTTTGGCACCAGGAATTTCGTGCGGCGAAAAGGCGTGTCCAACAGCGGTGGGCGGAGCTATGCAAATGGCGAACACGAAGAGCAGCATTCTGGTGATTTCTGAGCGTAGGACGCACGTTTTTTCTTGTTTTGTGAGCGAGCAAGAAGCCTCCCGGACTGTGGCTATGGCTGGGGCCTGTAGGGCAGTTGCTATGAGAAGTGCTCAGCATTGGCGATAAGCGGCCCCGTTGTCGAGGCCGAGCGGGTATCGCTTCTCGGCCTTTTGGCAAGATCATGGTCTTGTTGAGAGGGATCCGTACCAAGCTCTTGGCCCTGCAGCATCGCCACATGGCTTAAGCTGCTCGCTGCTATAAGGAGAAGGTGGGATAACCAAGAAGGCGATCAAGACGGAGAAAGATGGGCGTGAAAATCGATTACGCCGGGACCGGAGACTTCCGGGTCAGGAACGCGTTTGGAATTTGTGTCGAGGAAGCGAAGAAAGAAAAATTTACAGATGAACATCTTGTCAAAGAGGTACTGTTTAAAACTCTACATGTCAGTATGGCGGATATTTTGTGCTTACAAGATCGAATTGGTGGAAGGCGCACTCTTGTCTTAACATCTATAGGAGCCTGTCATAATTTATTTTTGTTTTTGGAGAGGAATAAGGACAATCCAGAACTAGATGGCTTGACGTTCACGGTGTTGTACAATAGAGACATTCACTTGGTCGTGTTTATGTACAACCCATACGTCGATACGGATGATATTTTTTTGTTCTTATCTAAATACTGCGAAAAAGTCGTTTACGCCCATAAAGTTATGGGTAGCCATGGTTTGTGGACTGGCAAACACAAGTATTTTGTGCGTTTCCGCCCTGATCCTCTGAGCCCAGGGGGTATGAGTCATCCTCCCCAAAGTTTTGTTATTGGCAGAGATAGAGGCCTCATTTTCTTTCAAGACGCTCCAAGTTATTGCCGAAAATGCAAGTTGTATGGGCATGTACAAGAGAATTGTCAGCAAACCTCCTTCGTCTGCTCGAAGTGTCATAAAGATGGGCATATCGCAAAGGATTGTAAAAATGCAATTATCTGTAATCTCTGTGAAGAAGCGGGGCATACTTTTAAAGAGTGTCCTTCACGTGGCTATAGAGCTAAGCCAAAAAGATTGTATGCTGATGTTGCAAGGGCAAGGGCTGCAGGGCCATCTCGGATCCCAGATCAGCCGTCTCAAACTCCTGTGCAGTTATCCCAGAATCCAGTTCAGGCGTCTCAAATGGCAGTTCAATCACAGACTGATATACATCAGAGTGGAAGTGTGCAGCAAGCTACTCCTATTGTTTCCCCTGTGGGGAGTAGAGAAAATGTGGAGATGGACATTTCCCAGGTGGAGGAAGATTTTCCCCAAATATTTGGTCTTCAGTCGGATCTTCAGGGAGAAGGAGAGGTGGTCTCTCCCTTACCTAAATCGCCAGTGCCCGGGTGGGATGAGATGGAGGACCCACAGGAGGATGGGAGAGGTGAACAAGGAGATTTTGTATCCACCAGTGACTTCATAACACCCACTACGAGATCAGCGGAGGAATCGCTGAGCTCAGTTGTAAAGAAACCCCGCTTATTACCGCCTCAGTACAGTGGAGTAGAACAGAGTCCGGTAAGGCAGGAGGCGTATCCTGCTGCTTGCATTCCGGACAACAGTGCTTTTTTGGACGAGTCAAAGGCCAGGGACTTTTGCTCAGGAGGTCAACCTCCCGACGGAATCGGATAAGGAAACAGTGGGGTACTGGTAACTATGTCCGAAATAAGATCTTGCAATGGGGGGAAAAGCTGAATTTCATGTCTTATCCCTGAATGTGAGGGTACTGAAATCAAGAGCTAGACGAACTGCAGTTTTTGATTATATTAAAAAACAAAATCCGGATATCGCATGTCTTCAAGAGTGCGGTATCTCAGAACCCGTCTGTGCTAATGAGTGGCCACATGGGAACTCAATTTGGTCAGGTTCTTGTATAAATAAGAATGATGGTGTGGGGATAGTTTTATGTCATAGAGATCTTGTTTTTGAAAGCTACACGGTGGTGGAGGTGGGGAGGTGCATTATGGCGATGATTAAGTACAAGGGGTGGCGGGTTAGGATTATTAACGTTTATTGTCCTACCGGGAAAAAAGAACGTCTAGAGTTACTAGACAAATTGAATTTTTTTCTGGTAGGTAGAGTGCCGACAATTTTATTGGGTGATTTCAATTGCACTATAGAAGGTGATAAGATGGATGTGACAGGGAATAGATTGCACAAAATTGTTTCAGATTTTTCTTTAACTGATTCTGCATTGATGTTAGGTAAACCCCCACCTGCTACCTTTAAAGCAGATAGGGGTGATTTTTTTTCTAGGATTGATTTTGTTTTTCTTTCCAAAAATTTATTTTGTAGGAAAATGTTATACCTTGATGTTATTTTTTCTGATCACATGTGCTTGTCTGTTTGGGTGGAAGGAGATGAGGAGATTACATATGGTAGAGGTGTGTGGAAACTGAATATGGGTTTGTTAGATGATGAGATGGTGATGAGAGTGTTTAAGTACCAGTATGAAAGATGGAAATTCAGAAAGGATGATTTTGTGAATGTTTTGTGTTGGTGGGATTGGATGAAATCAAGAATAAAACTTTTTTTCAAGAAATGGGGGTATAAGAGGGCGAGGAAGAGGAGGAATGAATACAATGAATTAAATAGGAGAGCTGAGTGGTTGTGGAAATTGAGTGCAATGGGTGTAGATGTGAAAGATTTGTTGGAAGTTGTTAAAAGGGAAAAGAAAGTGTTTATGGAGAGAAAGGGTAAAGAGATTATTTTTAGGGCGAAAGTTGATATGATTGAGAAGAATGAAAAATGTTCTAGGTTTTTTTTCAAAAAGGTGTGTGGTAAAAAGGAAGATATGTTGGAAGTGGTTGATAGCAAGGGAGAGTGTGTTAGGGGTAAAAGTGTGATTGGGGCAGTGGAAGAGTTCTATGGAAATTTGTATGGGTTGAAGTGGATTGATAAGGACCTTATGATGGAGGTAATGAATGTTTTGGATGAAAAATTAAATGTAGAAAGTCAGAGTTTGGTGTGTGAGGATATTTCTACAGAAGAAATAAAGAAGATTGTGTGGAGTTGTAAAAAAAATAAGACACCGGGTAAGGATGGTATTCCGATTGAGTTGTATGTGAGAGCATGGGACTGGATGGGAAATGATTTTTTGGAAGTATGTAGGTATATGTGGGAAAATGGTGTAATAGGGGAGTCGATGAAAGAAGGCGTGGTAGTTCTGATTTTTAAAAAGGGTGACAAAAATAAACTCGAGAATTGGAGACCAATAACTTTATTAAATGCTGATTATAAGGTATTTGGTAAATTGTTGGCTAATCGGATGCGTGGTGTGATTGATAAGGTTGTGAATGAAGATCAAGTTTGTGCTGTGCCTGGGAGAAGTATGAATGAAAATTTAGTTCTATTGAGAGATTTGATTGGAGATTGCATGAGTAGAAAACAGAAATGCATGTTACTAGCGATAGATTTTGAGAAAGCATTTGACAGAGTGGCACACTGTTTTATGTTTGCAGTTCTAGAGCGAATGGGTTTTCCAAAGAAGTTTGTGGACTGTGTGAAGAGTTTGTATAGTGGGGTGTCAAGTGAGTTTATGATAAATGGTTGGTTGAGTAAAAAGGTGAATGTATGGAGTGGTGTGAGACAAGGCTGCCCAATGTCTCCTGTGCTTTTCATTAGTGTGATTGAGGTATTAATGTGTTTAATAAGGAAGGATAAAGTTATGAGAGGTATGTTGATTCCGGGGAGTATGGGTAAATGTGTGAAAGTGTTAGGATACATGGATGATGTGGTGATTGTAAGTGATAATATGGCTGCTATTAGGAGAGGAAGGTTATGGTTGGATATGTTTTGTGGTGCGTCTGCCTTTAAAATTAACTGGAATAAATGTGTGTTTAAATGTTTTGGGGATAGGAGTATTTGTCTGGAAGATGTTAAGAATGAGAATAATGAGGTGAAGGTGTTAGGTATTTTGTTTAATGATGATTTGAAAGGGAATGAGAGTTGGGATGAATGTGGGAGAAAGATTGAGAGGAAATTAAATTTCTGGAGGTTAAGAGATCTTTCACTCACAGGGAAAGTATTGATTATAAAAGCTGTTATTTTGCCAATTATCCTTTTTGTAGCAGGAGTATACCCTGCATGTTCAAAAAAAGTTGCGAAAGTTGAGAAACTGGTGTTTACGTTTCTTTGGGGAGGACGTATGGAGAAGCTGAAAAGAGAGTATGTGTATAAAAGAAGTGTGAATGGTGGTTTGGATTTCCCTAAGTTTGAAATTTTTCTTGGTTTGAATTATATTAAAAGTTTTGTGGTGTTGGTGGAGAAACAGAATAAGAGTGCATATATGGTAAGATACATGGCTGGATGGATGATGTATGGGTTGAAGTGGTGTGAAAGAGATGCTAGAGTGCCTGTGTCGTTTAAATGTCCAGTGTGGTATGAAGTGGTTGAAAGGTTTATTAGGAAATTTGATTTATTGGCTGTGAGAATGGAAGTGTTTAAAGATAAGAAAAAGGTGATGGCTAAATTTAGAGAAAATGAGGTTGCATGTGATATTGTAGGGTTAAGGTCGGATGTTGCATCAGTAGTGTGGAAGAAATGTTCAATAGTAGGCATATCAAATAGACAGAAAGATATTGTGTGGATGGGGTTGCAAAACATATTGCCTGTGCGTGAAGTCCAGAAAAAAAGGGATTTAATTAGGTCAGAAGTTTGTCCAAGAGATGGGTGCGGGGGATGTGAGTCTGTAAGACATTTATTTTGGGATTGTGGGTATGCAAATGATGTATGGAAAAGAGTGGGAGGTTTAGTTAAAGAGTTGACGGGTGTTGCGTATATGGACTGGAAAGTGGCGATGTTTGGTATTGGTGCGCGTGGTAGGATGAATACAAGGATTTTGTGGTATATAATGGTATGTGTTATGGAGAGTCTGTGGGATGTGAGGAATTTATTAGTGTTCAAGAAAGAAGTAGTGCCTGAGTGTGACTGTGTTAAGTTAGTTCTGTCTAGACTTTATGTAATTCATTTATGGGATAGACAGTATGGTGGAGGTATAGATTCAGAGGGAGTATGGAAGTTTAAAAAATGGAGATCGTTGATCAAGTATTGAATTAAGTTATGATGTATTGTGTTTGTTGTCTTTTGATGATGTGTTTTTTTTTCTCTTCTGTATATATGAATTTTGACTTTATTTGAAAAAAAAAAAAAAAAAAAAAAAAAAAAAAAAAAATCTGTTCTTATCAGTTTAATATCTGATACGTCCCCTATCTGGGGACCATATATTAAATGGATTTTTCGAACAGGGAGATGGAAAAAGAGCTTGCTCTGTCCACTCCACGCATTGACCTGGTATTGCAGTACCTCCAGGACCGGTGCACCCCTTCTAATGCAGTATGAAAAACAGAATGAAATTGAAATTGAGATTGGATTGCAAGCATCATCCTTCCAGCCAAGCAAGTGGAAAGTTGTGTGTGTCGTGCCTCTTCAGCTTCTCCTCTGTCTGCCCAGTCAGTGCAAGTGCAGTGTTGCTTTTTGCATATAATACCTGCATCTAGTCTGTCAATTTCCTAATTGCATCAGCTGTTGGTTGTTTCCAGCACCAAGCAACCCAGCCAGCCAGCCAGCCAGTCTCCTCACACCCTGGATCCAATTAGGAGTGATGATTGGTTAATTGGCTTATCACCTGAATGAATGAATTGTTTGGACCTCCTCCCCTCCTCCACGTTTGATTTGGGCCTGTTGTGCACACCTCGGAGGGTTGCTGAGTCGTCTCTGGCAGGCAATCGACCCTTTTTGTATCAAGTTGGCTGGATGTAACCATTTAGCTTTTGCAGTGCTTCAATAAATGAGTAAAGTTTGCCTGTGTCTCCCTCTTGTGGATCTTTTCAACTAGATTACTTGGAGGCTAAAAAGTAGCCCAGCACTTCCTATGCAGCTGGACTTACCTTGTCTGGGCAATGGACGGAACACTGCGCGTGTCACAAGAGCCTTGTCAGGTCAAGAGGTCAAAGAGGTCAAGTAAGGTCAGCTATTGGATGACATCACAAGGGCCCTGATGGAACACTCAACAATGGTGCCGTGACATCACAATCAACAATGGTTATCCTTTTTTTTTTTTTTTTTTTTTCCTTTCACTCACTACTATTCCTATCATGCTTTCTGCTTGGCGTGCTTTGGCACCGCACCAGGAATTTCGTGCGAAGAAAAGGCGTGTCCAAAAGTCGCGTGTGGGCGGAGCTATGCAGATAGCAAACACGAAAAGAAGCATGCTGGTGTGACTTCTGTGCGTAGGACGCGCGTGAACGTTTTCCCCGGTTTGTGAGAGAAAGAAGCCTCCCGGACTGTGTATTGGGCTGGGGACAGTAGTCTATTGCCTTCATTAGTGCTCTGCATTGGGGACCATCGGCCTGTACTGCGAACCCTTTTCAGGTTATCGCTTCTCGGCCTTTTGGCTAAGATCAAGTGTAGGGATACATCGGTCTTAGTCAGAAGGTGCCTGGGGTACCCGTCTCCTCTGCCTTGGAGGTTGGGGCCGCGCTGAAAAGTTCGGTCCTGCCTCCTTGCTGCTATTGGGGAGCGGCTTAGTCCCTGGGCAACGAGGAGCGATCACCTGCCTGCTACTTCGGTGGTAGGGCGCTACCAGTCCCTGGAACGTGGTCTTCGCTTGCTGGATGGAAGAATCGCCGGAAATGGAGATCCAGGATCCTGTGTTGGACGAAGTTCCGTCATTTGAAAGGCTCAAGAATGGCGTTCGGTTCCTGTTATTGGATACCAAGAAGAAGGAGAAAGGACTCGTATTTTTGGTGGAAGAAATTCTGTTTGGCCTTATAGAGGTACGGAAAGACATGATATTATCCATGCTTGAATTCCCAAGGCGTGGGATGTTTGATGTCATCTTCGCTACAGAAGATATATGTGCAGTTGTGGCAAAAAGACTGGAACATTTCAGATTGAGTCCGGTTATGAATGGAGTCAAGGTGATATTGCACTTTCCCAGAAGGGAGAGAGTTTTGACTGTGAGAATGTACAGCCCATACGTGGCTGAAGAAGACATTGTGACTTTCTTACTGAGGTTTTGTGACAAAGTTGATTGTAGTGGTAAAATCTACAATAAGTATGGGATCTGGTCCACAAAGTGGAAATTTTTTGTAAAATTTAAAGAGAGTTCTGAAGGAGAAGTTGTGTTTCCACCAAGTAGATTTAAACTTGGGAGTGTAAACGGTGACCTTTTCTTTAACGGAATGCAGGAATTCTGTAAAAATTGTAAAAGATACGGTCATGAAAAAGATACTTGTACTAACCAGTGGTGTTTGAGATGTGAGGAGTTTGGTCACTTAGCAGCGAATTGCAAAAAAGAAAAGAAATGTAATTTATGCGGTGAAAACGGTCATGTTTACTTGTCCTGTCCAAAGAGGAAAGGAGAAGAAACAAAAAGAAAGAGAAGAGAAGAGAGTAAACAGAGAAAAGAGGAAAGCCAAGGTGGTATTAGGAGAGTGGTGAAGGAAAGTGAGAGAGAAGAAAAGAAAATAGAGGTGAGAGAGAAAAAAGAAGTGAGGAAAGAAGTGAGAAAAGGAGAAAAAGAGGAAAAAGAAGGGAGAAAAGAAGAGAAAGGGAAAACTGGGTTTCAATACGAAACCGGGAGTGGAGAAGTAGGAAAAGAAATAGAAGAACTTACAAAAACAGGCATTGATCTGGGATGCTTGTTTAGTAAAGTAAGGAAGCTATTAGGAGAACAAAGAGTCAAGTTTTTTGAGTATTATAAGGTCCCTCAGTGTCATCAAGGGGGAGTACCAGAAAATATAAGTGCAGATATGATTTTGCATAGGAATGTGTTAAGGTTAATGGCATATTATGCCTGGAAGGGGGGTCTAAGACCAGGCTGAAAAGAATGGGAAAATTTGTGTTTCTTTTGTTGTTATATGTTTGTCATGTTTGTTAATATTATTTTTTTAGAAAATAAGAAATATAAATAAAAATTAAAAAAGAAAGTTGGTATGGATGATGAGGCGTGGGGCATAAAAAGTGTCTAGTACAATTATGCCGCGTCTTCTGACGCATCAACTAAAAAAAATCTGTTCTTATCAGTTTAATATCTGATACGTCCCCTATCTGGGGACCATATATTAAATGGATTTTTCGAACAGGGAGATGGAAAAAGAGCTTGCTCTGTCCACTCCACGCATTGACCTGGTATTGCAGTACCTCCAGGACCGGTGCACCCCTTCTAATCCAGTATGAAAAAACAGAATGAAATTGAAATGGATTGCAAGCATCATCCTTCCAGCCAAGCAAGTGGAAAGTTGTGTGTGTCGTGCCTCCTTCAGCTTCTCCTCTGTCTGCCCAGTCAGTGCAGTGTTGCTTTTTGCATATAATACCTGCATCTAGTCTGTCAATCTCCTAATTGCATCAGCTGTCGGTTGTTTCCAGCACCAAGCAACCCATTCAGCCCCAGTGTCGTCACACACACCCTGGATCCAATTAAGACTGATGATTGGTTAATTGGCTTATCACCTGAATGAATTGTTTGGACCTCCCCTCCTCCACGTTTGATTTGGGCCTGTTGTGCACACCTCGGAGGGTTGCTGAGTCGTCTCTGGCAGGCAATTGACCCTTTTTTGTATCAAGTTGGCTGGATGTAACCATTTAGCTTTTGCAGTGCTTCAATAAATGAGTAAAGTTTGCCTGTGTCTCCCTCTTGTGGATCTTTTGAACTGGATTACTTAGTGGCTAAAAAGTAGCCCAGCACTTCCTATGCAGCTGGACCTACCTTGTCTGTTCAATGGACGGAACACTGCGCGTGTCACAAGAGCCTTGTCAGGTCAAGAGGTCAAAGAGGTCAAGTAAGGTCAGCTATTGGATGACATCACAAGGGCCCTGATGGAACACTCAACAATGGTGCCGTGACATCACAATCAACAATGGTTATCCTTTTTTTTTTTTTTTTTTTTTCCTTTCACTCCCTACTATTCCTATCATGCTTTCTGCTTGGCGTGCTTTGGCACCGCACCAGGAATTTCGTGCGAAGAAAAGGCGTGTCCAAAAGTCGCGTGTGGGCGGAGCTATGCAGATAGCAAACACGAAAAGAAGCATGCTGGTGTGACTTCTGTGCGTAGGACGCGCGTGAACGTTTTCCCCGGTTTGTGAGAGAAAGAAGCCTCCCGGACTGTGTATTGGGCTGGGGACAGTAGTCTATTGCCTTCATTAGTGCTCTGCATTGGGGACCATCGGCCTGTACTGCGAACCCTTTTCAGGTTATCGCTTCTCGGCCTTTTGGCTAAGATCAAGTGTAGTATCTGTTCTTATCAGTTTAATATCTGATACGTCCCCTATCTGGGGACCATATATTAAATGGATTTTTCGAACAGGGAGATGGAAAAAGAGCTTGCTCTGTCCACTCCACGCATTGACCTGGTATTGCAGTACCTCCAGGACCGGTGCACCCCTTCTAATCCAGTATGAAAAAACAGAATGAAATTGAAATGGATTGCAAGCATCATCCTTCCAGCAAGCAAGTGGAAAGTTGTGTGTGTCGTGCCTCCTTCAGCTTCTCCTCTGTCTGCCCAGTCAGTGCAGTGTTGCTTTTTGCATATAATACCTGCATCTAGTCTGTCAATCTCCTAATTGCATCAGCTGTCGGTTGTTTCCAGCACCAAGCAACCCATTCAGCCCCAGTGTCGTCACACACACCCTGGATCCAATTAAGACTGATGATTGGTTAATTGGCTTATCACCTGAATGAATTGTTTGGACCTCCCCTCCTCCACGTTTGATTTGGGCCTGTTGTGCACACCTCGGAGGGTTGCTGAGTCGTCTCTGGCAGGCAATTGACCCTTTTTTGTATCAAGTTGGCTGGATGTAACCATTTAGCTTTTGCAGTGCTTCAATAAATGAGTAAAGTTTGCCTGTGTCTCCCTCTTGTGGATCTTTTGAACTGGATTACTTAGTGGCTAAAAAGTAGCCCAGCACTTCCTATGCAGCTGGACCTACCTTGTCTGTTCAATGGACGGAACACTGCGCGTGTCACAAGAGCCTTGTCAGGTCAAGAGGTCAAAGAGGTCAAGTAAGGTCAGCTATTGGATGACATCACAAGGGCCCTGATGGAACACTCAACAATGGTGCCGTGACATCACAATCAACAATGGTTATCCTTTTTTTTTTTTTTTTTTTTTCCTTTCACTCACTACTATTCCTATCATGCTTTCTGCTTGGCGTGCTTTGGCACCGCACCAGGAATTTCGTGCGAAGAAAAGGCGTGTCCAAAAGTCGCGTGTGGGCGGAGCTATGCAGATAGCAAACACGAAAAGAAGCATGCTGGTGTGACTTCTGTGCGTAGGACGCGCGTGAACGTTTTCCCCGGTTTGTGAGAGAAAGAAGCCTCCCGGACTGTGTATTGGGCTGGGGACAGTAGTCTATTGCCTTCATTAGTGCTCTGCATTGGGGACCATCGGCCTGTACTGCGAACCCTTTTCAGGTTATCGCTTCTCGGCCTTTTGGCTAAGATCAAGTGTAGTATCTGTTCTTATCAGTTTAATATCTGATACGTCCCCTATCTGGGGACCATATATTAAATGGATTTTTCGAACAGGGAGATGGAAAAAGAGCTTGCTCTGTCCACTCCACGCATTGACCTGGTATTGCAGTACCTCCAGGACCGGTGCACCCCTTCTAATCCAGTATGAAAAAACAGAATGAAATTGAAATGGATTGCAAGCATCATCCTTCCAGCCAAGCAAGTGGAAAGTTGTGTGTGTCGTGCCTCCTTCAGCTTCTCCTCTGTCTGCCCAGTCAGTGCAGTGTTGCTTTTTGCATATAATACCTGCATCTAGTCTGTCAATCTCCTAATTGCATCAGCTGTCGGTTGTTTCCAGCACCAAGCAACCCATTCAGCCCCAGTGTCGTCACACACACCCTGGATCCAATTAAGACTGATGATTGGTTAATTGGCTTATCACCTGAATGAATTGTTTGGACCTCCCCTCCTCCACGTTTGATTTGGGCCTGTTGTGCACACCTCGGAGGGTTGCTGAGTCGTCTCTGGCAGGCAATTGACCCTTTTTTGTATCAAGTTGGCTGGATGTAACCATTTAGCTTTTGCAGTGCTTCAATAAATGAGTAAAGTTTGCCTGTGTCTCCCTCTTGTGGATCTTTTGAACTGGATTACTTAGTGGCTAAAAAGTAGCCCAGCACTTCCTATGCAGCTGGACCTACCTTGTCTGTTCAATGGACGGAACACTGCGCGTGTCACAAGAGCCTTGTCAGGTCAAGAGGTCAAAGAGGTCAAGTAAGGTCAGCTATTGGATGACATCACAAGGGCCCTGATGGAACACTCAACAATGGTGCCGTGACATCACAATCAACAATGGTTATCCTTTTTTTTTTTTTTTTTTTTTTCCTTTCACTCACTACTATTCCTATCATGCTTTCTGCTTGGCGTGCTTTGGCACCGCACCAGGAATTTCGTGCGAAGAAAAGGCGTGTCCAAAAGTCGCGTGTGGGCGGAGCTATGCAGATAGCAAACACGAAAAGAAGCATGCTGGTGTGACTTCTGTGCGTAGGACGCGCGTGAACGTTTTCCCCGGTTTGTGAGAGAAAGAAGCCTCCCGGACTGTGTATTGGGCTGGGGACAGTAGTCTATTGCCTTCATTAGTGCTCTGCATTGGGGACCATCGGCCTGTACTGCGAACCCTTTTCAGGTTATCGCTTCTCGGCCTTTTGGCTAAGATCAAGTGTAGTATCTGTTCTTATCAGTTTAATATCTGATACGTCCCCTATCTGGGGACCATATATTAAATGGATTTTTCGAACAGGGAGATGGAAAAAGAGCTTGCTCTGTCCACTCCACGCATTGACCTGGTATTGCAGTACCTCCAGGACCGGTGCACCCCTTCTAATCCAGTATGAAAAAACAGAATGAAATTGAAATGGATTGCAAGCATCATCCTTCCAGCCAAGCAAGTGGAAAGTTGTGTGTGTCGTGCCTCCTTCAGCTTCTCCTCTGTCTGCCCAGTCAGTGCAGTGTTGCTTTTTGCATATAATACCTGCATCTAGTCTGTCAATCTCCTAATTGCATCAGCTGTCGGTTGTTTCCAGCACCAAGCAACCCATTCAGCCCCAGTGTCGTCACACACACCCTGGATCCAATTAAGACTGATGATTGGTTAATTGGCTTATCACCTGAATGAATTGTTTGGACCTCCCCTCCTCCACGTTTGATTTGGGCCTGTTGTGCACACCTCGGAGGGTTGCTGAGTCGTCTCTGGCAGGCAATTGACCCTTTTTTGTATCAAGTTGGCTGGATGTAACCATTTAGCTTTTGCAGTGCTTCAATAAATGAGTAAAGTTTGCCTGTGTCTCCCTCTTGTGGATCTTTTGAACTGGATTACTTAGTGGCTAAAAAGTAGCCCAGCACTTCCTATGCAGCTGGACCTACCTTGTCTGTTCAATGGACGGAACACTGCGCGTGTCACAAGAGCCTTGTCAGGTCAAGAGGTCAAAGAGGTCAAGTAAGGTCAGCTATTGGATGACATCACAAGGGCCCTGATGGAACACTCAACAATGGTGCCGTGACATCACAATCAACAATGGTTATCCTTTTTTTTTTTTTTTTTTTTTTTCCTTTCACTCACTACTATTCCTATCATGCTTTCTGCTTGGCGTGCTTTGGCACCGCACCAGGAATTTCGTGCGAAGAAAAGGCGTGTCCAAAAGTCGCGTGTGGGCGGAGCTATGCAGATAGCAAACACGAAAAGAAGCATGCTGGTGTGACTTCTGTGCGTAGGACGCGCGTGAACGTTTTCCCCGGTTTGTGAGAGAAAGAAGCCTCCCGGACTGTGTATTGGGCTGGGGACAGTAGTCTATTGCCTTCATTAGTGCTCTGCATTGGGGACCATCGGCCTGTACTGCGAACCCTTTTCAGGTTATCGCTTCTCGGCCTTTTGGCTAAGATCAAGTGTAGTATCTGTTCTTATCAGTTTAATATCTGATACGTCCCCTATCTGGGGACCATATATTAAATGGATTTTTCGAACAGGGAGATGGAAAAAGAGCTTGCTCTGTCCACTCCACGCATTGACCTGGTATTGCAGTACCTCCAGGACCGGTGCACCCCTTCTAATCCAGTATGAAAAAACAGAATGAAATTGAAATGGATTGCAAGCATCATCCTTCCAGCCAAGCAAGTGGAAAGTTGTGTGTGTCGTGCCTCCTTCAGCTTCTCCTCTGTCTGCCCAGTCAGTGCAGTGTTGCTTTTTGCATATAATACCTGCATCTAGTCTGTCAATCTCCTAATTGCATCAGCTGTCGGTTGTTTCCAGCACCAAGCAACCCATTCAGCCCCAGTGTCGTCACACACACCCTGGATCCAATTAAGACTGATGATTGGTTAATTGGCTTATCACCTGAATGAATTGTTTGGACCTCCCCTCCTCCACGTTTGATTTGGGCCTGTTGTGCACACCTCGGAGGGTTGCTGAGTCGTCTCTGGCAGGCAATTGACCCTTTTTTGTATCAAGTTGGCTGGATGTAACCATTTAGCTTTTGCAGTGCTTCAATAAATGAGTAAAGTTTGCCTGTGTCTCCCTCTTGTGGATCTTTTGAACTGGATTACTTAGTGGCTAAAAAGTAGCCCAGCACTTCCTATGCAGCTGGACCTACCTTGTCTGTTCAATGGACGGAACACTGCGCGTGTCACAAGAGCCTTGTCAGGTCAAGAGGTCAAAGAGGTCAAGTAAGGTCAGCTATTGGATGACATCACAAGGGCCCTGATGGAACACTCAACAATGGTGCCGTGACATCACAATCAACAATGGTTATCCTTTTTTTTTTTTTTTTTTTTTTCCTTTCACTCACTACTATTCCTATCATGCTTTCTGCTTGGCGTGCTTTGGCACCGCACCAGGAATTTCGTGCGAAGAAAAGGCGTGTCCAAAAGTCGCGTGTGGGCGGAGCTATGCAGATAGCAAACACGAAAAGAAGCATGCTGGTGTGACTTCTGTGCGTAGGACGCGCGTGAACGTTTTCCCCGGTTTGTGAGAGAAAGAAGCCTCCCGGACTGTGTATTGGGCTGGGGACAGTAGTCTATTGCCTTCATTAGTGCTCTGCATTGGGGACCATCGGCCTGTACTGCGAACCCTTTTCAGGTTATCGCTTCTCGGCCTTTTGGCTAAGATCAAGTGTAGTATCTGTTCTTATCAGTTTAATATCTGATACGTCCCCTATCTGGGGACCATATATTAAATGGATTTTTCGAACAGGGAGATGGAAAAAGAGCTTGCTCTGTCCACTCCACGCATTGACCTGGTATTGCAGTACCTCCAGGACCGGTGCACCCCTTCTAATCCAGTATGAAAAAACAGAATGAAATTGAAATGGATTGCAAGCATCATCCTTCCAGCCAAGCAAGTGGAAAGTTGTGTGTGTCGTGCCTCCTTCAGCTTCTCCTCTGTCTGCCCAGTCAGTGCAGTGTTGCTTTTTGCATATAATACCTGCATCTAGTCTGTCAATCTCCTAATTGCATCAGCTGTCGGTTGTTTCCAGCACCAAGCAACCCATTCAGCCCCAGTGTCGTCACACACACCCTGGATCCAATTAAGACTGATGATTGGTTAATTGGCTTATCACCTGAATGAATTGTTTGGACCTCCCCTCCTCCACGTTTGATTTGGGCCTGTTGTGCACACCTCGGAGGGTTGCTGAGTCGTCTCTGGCAGGCAATTGACCCTTTTTTGTATCAAGTTGGCTGGATGTAACCATTTAGCTTTTGCAGTGCTTCAATAAATGAGTAAAGTTTGCCTGTGTCTCCCTCTTGTGGATCTTTTGAACTGGATTACTTAGTGGCTAAAAAGTAGCCCAGCACTTCCTATGCAGCTGGACCTACCTTGTCTGTTCAATGGACGGAACACTGCGCGTGTCACAAGAGCCTTGTCAGGTCAAGAGGTCAAAGAGGTCAAGTAAGGTCAGCTATTGGATGACATCACAAGGGCCCTGATGGAACACTCAACAATGGTGCCGTGACATCACAATCAACAATGGTTATCCTTTTTTTTTTTTTTTTTTTTTCCTTTCACTCACTACTATTCCTATCATGCTTTCTGCTTGGCGTGCTTTGGCACCGCACCAGGAATTTCGTGCGAAGAAAAGGCGTGTCCAAAAGTCGCGTGTGGGCGGAGCTATGCAGATAGCAAACACGAAAAGAAGCATGCTGGTGTGACTTCTGTGCGTAGGACGCGCGTGAACGTTTTCCCCGGTTTGTGAGAGAAAGAAGCCTCCCGGACTGTGTATTGGGCTGGGGACAGTAGTCTATTGCCTTCATTAGTGCTCTGCATTGGGGACCATCGGCCTGTACTGCGAACCCTTTTCAGGTTATCGCTTCTCGGCCTTTTGGCTAAGATCAAGTGTAGTATCTGTTCTTATCAGTTTAATATCTGATACGTCCCCTATCTGGGGACCATATATTAAATGGATTTTTCGAACAGGGAGATGGAAAAAGAGCTTGCTCTGTCCACTCCACGCATTGACCTGGTATTGCAGTACCTCCAGGACCGGTGCACCCCTTCTAATCCAGTATGAAAAAACAGAATGAAATTGAAATGGATTGCAAGCATCATCCTTCCAGCCAAGCAAGTGGAAAGTTGTGTGTGTCGTGCCTCCTTCAGCTTCTCCTCTGTCTGCCCAGTCAGTGCAGTGTTGCTTTTTGCATATAATACCTGCATCTAGTCTGTCAATCTCCTAATTGCATCAGCTGTCGGTTGTTTCCAGCACCAAGCAACCCATTCAGCCCCAGTGTCGTCACACACACCCTGGATCCAATTAAGACTGATGATTGGTTAATTGGCTTATCACCTGAATGAATTGTTTGGACCTCCCCTCCTCCACGTTTGATTTGGGCCTGTTGTGCACACCTCGGAGGGTTGCTGAGTCGTCTCTGGCAGGCAATTGACCCTTTTTTGTATCAAGTTGGCTGGATGTAACCATTTAGCTTTTGCAGTGCTTCAATAAATGAGTAAAGTTTGCCTGTGTCTCCCTCTTGTGGATCTTTTGAACTGGATTACTTAGTGGCTAAAAAGTAGCCCAGCACTTCCTATGCAGCTGGACCTACCTTGTCTGTTCAATGGACGGAACACTGCGCGTGTCACAAGAGCCTTGTCAGGTCAAGAGGTCAAAGAGGTCAAGTAAGGTCAGCTATTGGATGACATCACAAGGGCCCTGATGGAACACTCAACAATGGTGCCGTGACATCACAATCAACAATGGTTATCCTTTTTTTTTTTTTTTTTTTTTCCTTTCACTCACTACTATTCCTATCATGCTTTCTGCTTGGCGTGCTTTGGCACCGCACCAGGAATTTCGTGCGAAGAAAAGGCGTGTCCAAAAGTCGCGTGTGGGCGGAGCTATGCAGATAGCAAACACGAAAAGAAGCATGCTGGTGTGACTTCTGTGCGTAGGACGCGCGTGAACGTTTTCCCCGGTTTGTGAGAGAAAGAAGCCTCCCGGACTGTGTATTGGGCTGGGGACAGTAGTCTATTGCCTTCATTAGTGCTCTGCATTGGGGACCATCGGCCTGTACTGCGAACCCTTTTCAGGTTATCGCTTCTCGGCCTTTTGGCTAAGATCAAGTGTAGTATCTGTTCTTATCAGTTTAATATCTGATACGTCCCCTATCTGGGGACCATATATTAAATGGATTTTTCGAACAGGGAGATGGAAAAAGAGCTTGCTCTGTCCACTCCACGCATTGACCTGGTATTGCAGTACCTCCAGGACCGGTGCACCCCTTCTAATCCAGTATGAAAAAACAGAATGAAATTGAAATGGATTGCAAGCATCATCCTTCCAGCCAAGCAAGTGGAAAGTTGTGTGTGTCGTGCCTCCTTCAGCTTCTCCTCTGTCTGCCCAGTCAGTGCAGTGTTGCTTTTTGCATATAATACCTGCATCTAGTCTGTCAATCTCCTAATTGCATCAGCTGTCGGTTGTTTCCAGCACCAAGCAACCCATTCAGCCCCAGTGTCGTCACACACACCCTGGATCCAATTAAGACTGATGATTGGTTAATTGGCTTATCACCTGAATGAATTGTTTGGACCTCCCCTCCTCCACGTTTGATTTGGGCCTGTTGTGCACACCTCGGAGGGTTGCTGAGTCGTCTCTGGCAGGCAATTGACCCTTTTTTGTATCAAGTTGGCTGGATGTAACCATTTAGCTTTTGCAGTGCTTCAATAAATGAGTAAAGTTTGCCTGTGTCTCCCTCTTGTGGATCTTTTGAACTGGATTACTTAGTGGCTAAAAAGTAGCCCAGCACTTCCTATGCAGCTGGACCTACCTTGTCTGTTCAATGGACGGAACACTGCGCGTGTCACAAGAGCCTTGTCAGGTCAAGAGGTCAAAGAGGTCAAGTAAGGTCAGCTATTGGATGACATCACAAGGGCCCTGATGGAACACTCAACAATGGTGCCGTGACATCACAATCAACAATGGTTATCCTTTTTTTTTTTTTTTTTTTTTCCTTTCACTCACTACTATTCCTATCATGCTTTCTGCTTGGCGTGCTTTGGCACCGCACCAGGAATTTCGTGCGAAGAAAAGGCGTGTCCAAAAGTCGCGTGTGGGCGGAGCTATGCAGATAGCAAACACGAAAAGAAGCATGCTGGTGTGACTTCTGTGCGTAGGACGCGCGTGAACGTTTTCCCCGGTTTGTGAGAGAAAGAAGCCTCCCGGACTGTGTATTGGGCTGGGGACAGTAGTCTATTGCCTTCATTAGTGCTCTGCATTGGGGACCATCGGCCTGTACTGCGAACCCTTTTCAGGTTATCGCTTCTCGGCCTTTTGGCTAAGATCAAGTGTAGTATCTGTTCTTATCAGTTTAATATCTGATACGTCCCCTATCTGGGGACCATATATTAAATGGATTTTTCGAACAGGGAGATGGAAAAAGAGCTTGCTCTGTCCACTCCACGCATTGACCTGGTATTGCAGTACCTCCAGGACCGGTGCACCCCTTCTAATCCAGTATGAAAAAACAGAATGAAATTGAAATGGATTGCAAGCATCATCCTTCCAGCCAAGCAAGTGGAAAGTTGTGTGTGTCGTGCCTCCTTCAGCTTCTCCTCTGTCTGCCCAGTCAGTGCAGTGTTGCTTTTTGCATATAATACCTGCATCTAGTCTGTCAATCTCCTAATTGCATCAGCTGTCGGTTGTTTCCAGCACCAAGCAACCCATTCAGCCCCAGTGTCGTCACACACACCCTGGATCCAATTAAGACTGATGATTGGTTAATTGGCTTATCACCTGAATGAATTGTTTGGACCTCCCCTCCTCCACGTTTGATTTGGGCCTGTTGTGCACACCTCGGAGGGTTGCTGAGTCGTCTCTGGCAGGCAATTGACCCTTTTTTGTATCAAGTTGGCTGGATGTAACCATTTAGCTTTTGCAGTGCTTCAATAAATGAGTAAAGTTTGCCTGTGTCTCCCTCTTGTGGATCTTTTGAACTGGATTACTTAGTGGCTAAAAAGTAGCCCAGCACTTCCTATGCAGCTGGACCTACCTTGTCTGTTCAATGGACGGAACACTGCGCGTGTCACAAGAGCCTTGTCAGGTCAAGAGGTCAAAGAGGTCAAGTAAGGTCAGCTATTGGATGACATCACAAGGGCCCTGATGGAACACTCAACAATGGTGCCGTGACATCACAATCAACAATGGTTATCCTTTTTTTTTTTTTTTTTTTTTCCTTTCACTCACTACTATTCCTATCATGCTTTCTGCTTGGCGTGCTTTGGCACCGCACCAGGAATTTCGTGCGAAGAAAAGGCGTGTCCAAAAGTCGCGTGTGGGCGGAGCTATGCAGATAGCAAACACGAAAAGAAGCATGCTGGTGTGACTTCTGTGCGTAGGACGCGCGTGAACGTTTTCCCCGGTTTGTGAGAGAAAGAAGCCTCCCGGACTGTGTATTGGGCTGGGGACAGTAGTCTATTGCCTTCATTAGTGCTCTGCATTGGGGACCATCGGCCTGTACTGCGAACCCTTTTCAGGTTATCGCTTCTCGGCCTTTTGGCTAAGATCAAGTGTAGTATCTGTTCTTATCAGTTTAATATCTGATACGTCCCCTATCTGGGGACCATATATTAAATGGATTTTTCGAACAGGGAGATGGAAAAAGAGCTTGCTCTGTCCACTCCACGCATTGACCTGGTATTGCAGTACCTCCAGGACCGGTGCACCCCTTCTAATCCAGTATGAAAAAACAGAATGAAATTGAAATGGATTGCAAGCATCATCCTTCCAGCCAAGCAAGTGGAAAGTTGTGTGTGTCGTGCCTCCTTCAGCTTCTCCTCTGTCTGCCCAGTCAGTGCAGTGTTGCTTTTTGCATATAATACCTGCATCTAGTCTGTCAATCTCCTAATTGCATCAGCTGTCGGTTGTTTCCAGCACCAAGCAACCCATTCAGCCCCAGTGTCGTCACACACACCCTGGATCCAATTAAGACTGATGATTGGTTAATTGGCTTATCACCTGAATGAATTGTTTGGACCTCCCCTCCTCCACGTTTGATTTGGGCCTGTTGTGCACACCTCGGAGGGTTGCTGAGTCGTCTCTGGCAGGCAATTGACCCTTTTTTGTATCAAGTTGGCTGGATGTAACCATTTAGCTTTTGCAGTGCTTCAATAAATGAGTAAAGTTTGCCTGTGTCTCCCTCTTGTGGATCTTTTGAACTGGATTACTTAGTGGCTAAAAAGTAGCCCAGCACTTCCTATGCAGCTGGACCTACCTTGTCTGTTCAATGGACGGAACACTGCGCGTGTCACAAGAGCCTTGTCAGGTCAAGAGGTCAAAGAGGTCAAGTAAGGTCAGCTATTGGATGACATCACAAGGGCCCTGATGGAACACTCAACAATGGTGCCGTGACATCACAATCAACAATGGTTATCCTTTTTTTTTTTTTTTTTTTTTTCCTTTCACTCACTACTATTCCTATCATGCTTTCTGCTTGGCGTGCTTTGGCACCGCACCAGGAATTTCGTGCGAAGAAAAGGCGTGTCCAAAAGTCGCGTGTGGGCGGAGCTATGCAGATAGCAAACACGAAAAGAAGCATGCTGGTGTGACTTCTGTGCGTAGGACGCGCGTGAACGTTTTCCCCGGTTTGTGAGAGAAAGAAGCCTCCCGGACTGTGTATTGGGCTGGGGACAGTAGTCTATTGCCTTCATTAGTGCTCTGCATTGGGGACCATCGGCCTGTACTGCGAACCCTTTTCAGGTTATCGCTTCTCGGCCTTTTGGCTAAGATCAAGTGTAGGGATACATTGGGTCTTGGTCAGAAGGTGCCTGGGGTACCCGATTCCTCGGCCTTGGGGGACGGCACGGGTTTATAGCCCGTGTTGCGCCCCCTTGCTGCTATAGGGGATAGGCTTAGTCCCCAGGCAACGGGAGGCGATCGCGCTCATCAGTGATATTTATCGCTGGGAGCGTTCTTTATTTATTATTTTTTGGAGCGTGTTCATCTGGGCGTTTGGACATCTGAGGTCCCCGTCCCCGGACTGGATTGGAGACTCATCTCGCTGGGTGTGTGTCCTTTTTTGGTTTCGGGGTCGGGATTAGGCCTTGGCGTGTGGAGATGCCGTTCTCCTTTGACTTTGCGGATGGGGAAACCCATATACATCAGTCCATCCGGATTGAGGTGGCGGAAAAATTCCGGGATCGAAAGACGCTACGATATATTGTGGCCGAAATCCTGAACGGTGTTTTTCAGGTCAGAAGGGAGGACATCCTGTGTCTACGAGACCAGGAATATAAGGGCCTATATACCATCACCTTCTGCACGAAAGCATGTTGTGATAACATCTATGCAGCATTGCAGGTTGCGGACCAGGCCGATGACCGTCTTGACGGTCTCCATTTTGGGCTCCTCTACGGTGAGGAGTCGGTACATTTGGTTGTATGTATGTACAATCCATTTGTACCAGAGGAAGATGTTACTCTATTCCTCAGGCGGTATTGTCGAGAAGTTCACTTCTCACATGAAGTTAAAAACTCGGAAAATTTTTGGAATGGCAAAAGGAAATACTTTGTGAAATTTGAGAAGGACCCTGCAGGCATTGGGGGTCTCTCTCACCCGCCATCGAATTTTGCCATTGGGAGGAACAGGGGTTATCTCCTGTACTCCCAAATGCCCTCATTTTGCAGAAACTGCCAAAGATTCGGGCATACAAGAGAAAACTGCGATTCAGGGGTAAAACGTTGCAACAGATGCGGTAGTGAGGGACATGTGGCCTCAAGTTGCAACGCCTGTGACCTATGTGGCGAAAATGGTCACAAGTATAAAGACTGCCCTCTTAAAGCCCGTACGTATAAAGCATCCGTGGTGGTGACCGGGCAAAAGACACCCAGGCCGGGGCCAAGGCAGCAGCCCATAACAGATATGGGTGCTGTTGGTAATGCCCCGGGACCTGAACCGAAGGTGGCTGGTGAAACCGAGCCAGGGTCCTCTAAAGCCCCACCGGGCGGCCCGATGGGGGAGAAAGTAGAGGCTGGCTATAATTCCAACAGAGAGTCTAAACAGGGCTGTACTAGCTCTGCAAGGGCCGCAAGACCCCTGGCCGACCCGGACCAGGGAAAGAGTAGGCGATCCTCTGTAACCCTTACAGAGGATTCGGCCAAAGACAATCTGGACAAAGTAAGCAAGACTGGGGTGAGCCCGATGGGAAACCCCAGCAGCCAGACTGGGAAAGTCAAAAAGTTTGACAGAAAACACTCTTTGAAGGCGAGAGAGGAGTGTTCCCAAGACATTATTTCGCAAGCCGAAAGCTTGTGGAGTGGCCCCGAGCCTAGCCCTGGTGCAGCACGAGTACAGGGCAGGGCAAAGAAAGGCCAAGGTGCGGAAAGCTCGGAGATTTCCCAGACGGGCCCTGCGACCCCATTTAAGCCAGGCCTGATGCGGAGGGCCTCTGATGCTGAGCGGCAGCATTCAGAGAGATATCCGGAGGCAAGTCCCTCTACGACGGTGATAGAGGGGACTCCGGTAAAAGACAGACGGAGAGACACGGGAATTCCGCAGAGGCCGAGTGGAAAGACGAAGAAAGAGGTCCAAGATGACAACGTTGAACCAGAGACGAAGAGAGCGGTGGGCGATGCGATGGATACCTCCCATACGGCGAAAAGGACAAGAGAGGAAGAAGGATATGGATCACAGAGAAAAGCCAAACCCCGTAGCTCAAAAGAAGATGAGGTTAGAAAAGAAATTGGATCGCAGCACATCTCTGAGACTGACCAAAGCATTTTTTCTGTTTGTCCGGATCCTGGTATCTCCTGCTCCCAAGAAATTGAGGAGGCAGCATCTTCTGAGCTAGAAACTGACTCTCCCTGATATTTATGTCATCTTTGTCTATAAAAATTTCCTCACTGAATGTGAGGTCATTAAAGAGTCCTGTGCGCAGGGCGGCTTTATTTTCTTTCCTAGAGACTTTGGACTTTGATATTTGCCTATTACAAGAATGCGGAATACCAAATCGAATGGAGTATAACGATATTAAAAAAGACTGGAAGCTGGGCCCTTCAGTGTGGTCCGGGGCAAATAATAATAGATCTGTTGGTGTTGGCGTGCTGTGTCGTGGTAATTTTATACAAATACAATCTGTGATCGAAATTTTACCAGGCAGAGCAATTTTAATACATTTACGTTTTAAGGGTCTTTTATGTCGTGTTTTAAATGTATACGCCCCTCCTGATAAACAGGAGAGGGCGGAGCTTTTTAACATTTTACCATTGTTTTGTACAGGTTCCGCCCCCTTGCTGGTAGGAGGTGATTTTAATTGTATTCGTGAAGGTGAAACCAGGCAAGGGGGTGATGGGAACAGGAAGGACCGCACTTCCTACCTGCTTAAAAATTTTATTGAGGATTTTAACTTAAAGGATTGCTGGAGGTCGCTCTTGCCGGCGGACCCAGGTGCCACTTGGTCCAATGGGAGAGTGAACTCCAGAATCGATTTTATGTTTGCTTCCAATAACTTTTCTCCCCTGAAATGTGAACTTGTTGACAATGTTTTCTCAGATCACAAGCTTTTATCGACACAGCTAGAGACGGAGGACGAACAAAAGGTAAACAAAGGTTATTGGAAGCTGAATGTTTTGCTATTAGAAAACCCTGAAATTAAGGCGGAATTTGTGCGGACCTACCAGTGCTGGCAGCAAGAAAGAAATTCCCATGAATCGGTGCTGCACTGGTGGGAGGGCATAAAGCCTAAAATTAAATTATTTTTTATTAAAGCAGGTAGGAAGAAAGCAAAGGAAAAGAAACAATGGTATAATGTTCTTAACAAACGTCTTAATGTTTTGTTTAAATTAAAAGAAATTGGTATGGAGGTAGACCTAGATATGGTTAATTTAAAAGCAGAAATAAAAAAATGTATCGAGGACAAAGGTAAACAAATAATTTTTAACTCTCGTGTAAAATACCTAGAAGAAGATGAAAAGTGTTCCCGTTTCTTTTTTAAAAAAATAAATAAAAGGCGTGAGGTAATTTTAAATTTAGAAGGGGAAACCACAGTAAATGGAATGCTAAAATCAACTTTTAATTTTTACCAATTTCTTTTTAATAAAAAATCTATTGACATGTCCTTTTTAAATGATGTTATTAATTCCCTTGATTTTAAGTTAGATATTTTAGACCAAGAAGTTTTATCCCGTGATCTTACCATAGAGGAGCTTTTATTTGCTTTTAAAAGTTTTTCTAACGGGAAAACGCCGGGTGAGGATGGGCTCCCCATAGAATTTTATCTAGCTTTTTGGGAAATTTTAAAAAGTGACATGTTTTTATTATACAAAGAAACTTTCACTGTTAAAGAACTGCCACAGTCCTGGAGGAAAGGGATAGTTTCTTTGCTATTTAAAAAAGGGGACAAAAGCCAGTTAAAAAATTGGAGACCCATTACACTTTTAAACGTAGATTATAAAATTTTAGCCAAACTTTTAGCAGTACGTCTTAAACCTTTTATTGATAAAATAATACATCCTAATCAGGTTTGTGGGGTACCTGGTAGATCAATTGCTGAAGCTTTAAATATTTTAAGAGATGTAATTTGGTATTTTAAAGACAGAAATCAGACCCTTGCCATTTTATCACTTGACTTCGAAAAAGCCTTTGACAGAGTGTCCCATGAATATCTTTTTATAGTTTTAAAAAAATTATGTTTGCCTGATTTTATAATAAACAAAATTAAACTTTTATATAGTTCTTGCTTTAGTCACATTTCCGTTAATGGTTTTTTAACAAAAGGTGTCCCTCTTTTATCAGGGGTAAAACAGGGGTGCCCCCTATCCCCCTTTTTATTCATTTGTGCAATAGAGCCCCTTCTAGCCACGTTAAGACGAGATAAGATGGTGAAGGGGGTACCAATCCCCGGGGGAGGGGGTAATCAATTGAAGGTTTTAAGTTACATGGATGATGTTACAGTGTTATGTCCAAGCTCCCCGACATTAAGACGTACCCTAATGAACACCACCTTTTTCTGTGAAGCTTCAGGTTTTAAACTAAATGTAAATAAATGTGACTGTTTTTATATAGGGGATTGGGATTCTTCAATAACATCTGGAATCCAAATGCAACAAGACCAAATAAAAATTTTAGGGGTTATTTTTAATCAGGCTAATAATGGAGTTTGTAATTGGGACATTGCAATTAATAAAATAGAGAAAAAGGTTTTAATGTGGAACATGAGGAATCTTACAATGGAGGGGAAAATTTTAATAATAAAAATGGTTTTAATTCCTATTTTACTTTACATAGCAATGGTTTTTCCCCCCTCAAATCTATATATTAAAAGAGTAACTCGTATCTGTTTTAAATTTTTATGGGGTTCATCAATGGAAAAATTAAAGCGTGAAAGTATGTATAAAAGTAGAGTCAATGGCGGTAAAGATGTTCCCAACCTTTTTAACTTCTTTTATATTAAATATTTCTGTTTCTGTTTTAAGATGTTTAAATCTAATGGCATTTTTAGTTATTTTTTAAAATATGCAACGGGCATGGTTTTTAAAAGATGGTACCGTCCCTCTCTAAATGCTCCTGTTCTTCTGTGTCCCCCTAAACATTATGCGGTCCTAGAAAAAACGGTCAGACTCCTACGCCTCCAAGAATTGGAGCCTGACATTTTGGGGGACCAGAGAAAAGTGTCAAAACTGTGTCGAAAGAATGAGGAGGTAGTGACAGTTTCCAATTTCTCGCAGGATAGATCCAAAAAAGTGTGGCGGAACGTATACGGGAAGTTTCTAGCAAATATCCACAAGGATCTGTCCTGGGCAATCGCCCACCAGTGCCTCCCTACCCGTGAGTTTCAATATAGGCGAGGGCTGGTGGCGAGAGCCAGATGTCCAAGAGACAGATGTGGAGATGATGAGACGGTGCTGCACTTGTTCTGGAACTGTCACTACGCTCAGGAGATTTGGAAGAGAGCGGGCCTTCTTTTTAAATGGATATGTGGTCTTAAAGATTTTAATCACGAATACGTTTTATATGGACTTTTTACTTGCCCTACACCCAAGCAACAAAGAGTTTGCTGGATGATTATTAACTGTTTTAAAAATGCCATTTGGAAGACTAGAAATATTTTAATATTTAAGCGTGATGACATTGATGTAAGAAACTGTATGAAAATGGCTTTGAGTGAATTATATATTTATTTCTTAAGAGATAAGAAAAATATGGGCATAAAAGAAGCCAATTCTTTATGGTGTTTAGCAGCCTGGAACACAATTGTATTATAACTTATATTCTTTACCATTGTCTTAATGTAATATAATATTTATGTTTTTATTATACCCCTGTTTCTTTTGTCAAAACTTATACTTTAATAAAGTTATGTTGAAACCTTATCTGTTCTTATCAGTTTAATATCTGATACGTCCCCTATCTGGGGACCATATATTAAATGGATTTTTCGAACAGGGAGATGGAAAAAGAGCTTGCTCTGTCCACTCCACGCATTGACCTGGTATTGCAGTACCTCCAGGACCGGTGCACCCCTTCTAATCCAGTATGAAAAAACAGAATGAAATTGAAATGGATTGCAAGCATCATCCTTCCAGCCAAGCAAGTGGAAAGTTGTGTGTGTCGTGCCTCCTTCAGCTTCTCCTCTGTCTGCCCAGTCAGTGCAGTGTTGCTTTTTGCATATAATACCTGCATCTAGTCTGTCAATCTCCTAATTGCATCAGCTGTCGGTTGTTTCCAGCACCAAGCAACCCATTCAGCCCCAGTGTCGTCACACACACCCTGGATCCAATTAAGACTGATGATTGGTTAATTGGCTTATCACCTGAATGAATTGTTTGGACCTCCCCTCCTCCACGTTTGATTTGGGCCTGTTGTGCACACCTCGGAGGGTTGCTGAGTCGTCTCTGGCAGGCAATTGACCCTTTTTTGTATCAAGTTGGCTGGATGTAACCATTTAGCTTTTGCAGTGCTTCAATAAATGAGTAAAGTTTGCCTGTGTCTCCCTCTTGTGGATCTTTTGAACTGGATTACTTAGTGGCTAAAAAGTAGCCCAGCACTTCCTATGCAGCTGGACCTACCTTGTCTGTTCAATGGACGGAACACTGCGCGTGTCACAAGAGCCTTGTCAGGTCAAGAGGTCAAAGAGGTCAAGTAAGGTCAGCTATTGGATGACATCACAAGGGCCCTGATGGAACACTCAACAATGGTGCCGTGACATCACAATCAACAATGGTTATCCTTTTTTTTTTTTTTTTTTTTTCCTTTCACTCACTACTATTCCTATCATGCTTTCTGCTTGGCGTGCTTTGGCACCGCACCAGGAATTTCGTGCGAAGAAAAGGCGTGTCCAAAAGTCGCGTGTGGGCGGAGCTATGCAGATAGCAAACACGAAAAGAAGCATGCTGGTGTGACTTCTGTGCGTAGGACGCGCGTGAACGTTTTCCCCGGTTTGTGAGAGAAAGAAGCCTCCCGGACTGTGTATTGGGCTGGGGACAGTAGTCTATTGCCTTCATTAGTGCTCTGCATTGGGGACCATCGGCCTGTACTGCGAACCCTTTTCAGGTTATCGCTTCTCGGCCTTTTGGCTAAGATCAAGTGTAGTATCTGTTCTTATCAGTTTAATATCTGATACGTCCCCTATCTGGGGACCATATATTAAATGGATTTTTCGAACAGGGAGATGGAAAAAGAGCTTGCTCTGTCCACTCCACGCATTGACCTGGTATTGCAGTACCTCCAGGACCGGTGCACCCCTTCTAATCCAGTATGAAAAAACAGAATGAAATTGAAATGGATTGCAAGCATCATCCTTCCAGCCAAGCAAGTGGAAAGTTGTGTGTGTCGTGCCTCCTTCAGCTTCTCCTCTGTCTGCCCAGTCAGTGCAGTGTTGCTTTTTGCATATAATACCTGCATCTAGTCTGTCAATCTCCTAATTGCATCAGCTGTCGGTTGTTTCCAGCACCAAGCAACCCATTCAGCCCCAGTGTCGTCACACACACCCTGGATCCAATTAAGACTGATGATTGGTTAATTGGCTTATCACCTGAATGAATTGTTTGGACCTCCCCTCCTCCACGTTTGATTTGGGCCTGTTGTGCACACCTCGGAGGGTTGCTGAGTCGTCTCTGGCAGGCAATTGACCCTTTTTTGTATCAAGTTGGCTGGATGTAACCATTTAGCTTTTGCAGTGCTTCAATAAATGAGTAAAGTTTGCCTGTGTCTCCCTCTTGTGGATCTTTTGAACTGGATTACTTAGTGGCTAAAAAGTAGCCCAGCACTTCCTATGCAGCTGGACCTACCTTGTCTGTTCAATGGACGGAACACTGCGCGTGTCACAAGAGCCTTGTCAGGTCAAGAGGTCAAAGAGGTCAAGTAAGGTCAGCTATTGGATGACATCACAAGGGCCCTGATGGAACACTCAACAATGGTGCCGTGACATCACAATCAACAATGGTTATCCTTTTTTTTTTTTTTTTTTTTTTCCTTTCACTCACTACTATTCCTATCATGCTTTCTGCTTGGCGTGCTTTGGCACCGCACCAGGAATTTCGTGCGAAGAAAAGGCGTGTCCAAAAGTCGCGTGTGGGCGGAGCTATGCAGATAGCAAACACGAAAAGAAGCATGCTGGTGTGACTTCTGTGCGTAGGACGCGCGTGAACGTTTTCCCCGGTTTGTGAGAGAAAGAAGCCTCCCGGACTGTGTATTGGGCTGGGGACAGTAGTCTATTGCCTTCATTAGTGCTCTGCATTGGGGACCATCGGCCTGTACTGCGAACCCTTTTCAGGTTATCGCTTCTCGGCCTTTTGGCTAAGATCAAGTGTAGTATCTGTTCTTATCAGTTTAATATCTGATACGTCCCCTATCTGGGGACCATATATTAAATGGATTTTTCGAACAGGGAGATGGAAAAAGAGCTTGCTCTGTCCACTCCACGCATTGACCTGGTATTGCAGTACCTCCAGGACCGGTGCACCCCTTCTAATCCAGTATGAAAAAACAGAATGAAATTGAAATGGATTGCAAGCATCATCCTTCCAGCCAAGCAAGTGGAAAGTTGTGTGTGTCGTGCCTCCTTCAGCTTCTCCTCTGTCTGCCCAGTCAGTGCAGTGTTGCTTTTTGCATATAATACCTGCATCTAGTCTGTCAATCTCCTAATTGCATCAGCTGTCGGTTGTTTCCAGCACCAAGCAACCCATTCAGCCCCAGTGTCGTCACACACACCCTGGATCCAATTAAGACTGATGATTGGTTAATTGGCTTATCACCTGAATGAATTGTTTGGACCTCCCCTCCTCCACGTTTGATTTGGGCCTGTTGTGCACACCTCGGAGGGTTGCTGAGTCGTCTCTGGCAGGCAATTGACCCTTTTTTGTATCAAGTTGGCTGGATGTAACCATTTAGCTTTTGCAGTGCTTCAATAAATGAGTAAAGTTTGCCTGTGTCTCCCTCTTGTGGATCTTTTGAACTGGATTACTTAGTGGCTAAAAAGTAGCCCAGCACTTCCTATGCAGCTGGACCTACCTTGTCTGTTCAATGGACGGAACACTGCGCGTGTCACAAGAGCCTTGTCAGGTCAAGAGGTCAAAGAGGTCAAGTAAGGTCAGCTATTGGATGACATCACAAGGGCCCTGATGGAACACTCAACAATGGTGCCGTGACATCACAATCAACAATGGTTATCCTTTTTTTTTTTTTTTTTTTTTCCTTTCCCTCACTACTTTTCCTTTCATGCTTTTTTCTTGGCGTGCTTTGGCACCCCCCCAGGAATTTTGTGCGAAGAAAAGGCGTGTCCAAAAGTCGCGTGTGGGCGGAGCTATGCAGATAGCAAACACGAAAAGAAGCATGCTGGTGTGACTTCTGTGCGTAGGACGCGCGTGAACGTTTTCCCCGGTTTGTGAGAGAAAGAAGCCTCCCGGACTGTGTATTGGGCTGGGGACAGTAGTCTATTGCCTTCATTAGTGCTCTGCATTGGGGACCATCGGCCTGTACTGCGAACCCTTTTCAGGTTATCGCTTCTCGGCCTTTTGGCTAAGATCAAGTGTAGTATCTGTTCTTATCAGTTTAATATCTGATACGTCCCCTATCTGGGGACCATATATTAAATGGATTTTTCGAACAGGGAGATGGAAAAAGAGCTTGCTCTGTCCACTCCACGCATTGACCTGGTATTGCAGTACCTCCAGGACCGGTGCACCCCTTCTAATCCAGTATGAAAAAACAGAATGAAATTGAAATGGATTGCAAGCATCATCCTTCCAGCCAAGCAAGTGGAAAGTTGTGTGTGTCGTGCCTCCTTCAGCTTCTCCTCTGTCTGCCCAGTCAGTGCAGTGTTGCTTTTTGCATATAATACCTGCATCTAGTCTGTCAATCTCCTAATTGCATCAGCTGTCGGTTGTTTCCAGCACCAAGCAACCCATTCAGCCCCAGTGTCGTCACACACACCCTGGATCCAATTAAGACTGATGATTGGTTAATTGGCTTATCACCTGAATGAATTGTTTGGACCTCCCCTCCTCCACGTTTGATTTGGGCCTGTTGTGCACACCTCGGAGGGTTGCTGAGTCGTCTCTGGCAGGCAATTGACCCTTTTTTGTATCAAGTTGGCTGGATGTAACCATTTAGCTTTTGCAGTGCTTCAATAAATGAGTAAAGTTTGCCTGTGTCTCCCTCTTGTGGATCTTTTGAACTGGATTACTTAGTGGCTAAAAAGTAGCCCAGCACTTCCTATGCAGCTGGACCTACCTTGTCTGTTCAATGGACGGAACACTGCGCGTGTCACAAGAGCCTTGTCAGGTCAAGAGGTCAAAGAGGTCAAGTAAGGTCAGCTATTGGATGACATCACAAGGGCCCTGATGGAACACTCAACAATGGTGCCGTGACATCACAATCAACAATGGTTATCCTTTTTTTTTTTTTTTTTTTTTCCTTTCACCCACTACTATTCCTTTCATTCTTTTTGCTTGGCGTGCTTTGGCACCGCACCAGGAATTTCGTGCGAAGAAAAGGCGTGTCCAAAAGTCGCGTGTGGGCGGAGCTATGCAGATAGCAAACACGAAAAGAAGCATGCTGGTGTGACTTCTGTGCGTAGGACGCGCGTGAACGTTTTCCCCGGTTTGTGAGAGAAAGAAGCCTCCCGGACTGTGTATTGGGCTGGGGACAGTAGTCTATTGCCTTCATTAGTGCTCTGCATTGGGGACCATCGGCCTGTACTGCGAACCCTTTTCAGGTTATCGCTTCTCGGCCTTTTGGCTAAGATCAAGTGTAGTATCTGTTCTTATCAGTTTAATATCTGATACGTCCCCTATCTGGGGACCATATATTAAATGGATTTTTCGAACAGGGAGATGGAAAAAGAGCTTGCTCTGTCCACTCCACGCATTGACCTGGTATTGCAGTACCTCCAGGACCGGTGCACCCCTTCTAATCCAGTATGAAAAAACAGAATGAAATTGAAATGGATTGCAAGCATCATCCTTCCAGCCAAGCAAGTGGAAAGTTGTGTGTGTCGTGCCTCCTTCAGCTTCTCCTCTGTCTGCCCAGTCAGTGCAGTGTTGCTTTTTGCATATAATACCTGCATCTAGTCTGTCAATCTCCTAATTGCATCAGCTGTCGGTTGTTTCCAGCACCAAGCAACCCATTCAGCCCCAGTGTCGTCACACACACCCTGGATCCAATTAAGACTGATGATTGGTTAATTGGCTTATCACCTGAATGAATTGTTTGGACCTCCCCTCCTCCACGTTTGATTTGGGCCTGTTGTGCACACCTCGGAGGGTTGCTGAGTCGTCTCTGGCAGGCAATTGACCCTTTTTTGTATCAAGTTGGCTGGATGTAACCATTTAGCTTTTGCAGTGCTTCAATAAATGAGTAAAGTTTGCCTGTGTCTCCCTCTTGTGGATCTTTTGAACTGGATTACTTAGTGGCTAAAAAGTAGCCCAGCACTTCCTATGCAGCTGGACCTACCTTGTCTGTTCAATGGACGGAACACTGCGCGTGTCACAAGAGCCTTGTCAGGTCAAGAGGTCAAAGAGGTCAAGTAAGGTCAGCTATTGGATGACATCACAAGGGCCCTGATGGAACACTCAACAATGGTGCCGTGACATCACAATCAACAATGGTTATCCTTTTTTTTTTTTTTTTTTTTTTCCTTTCACTCACTACTATTCCTATCATGCTTTCTGCTTGGCGTGCTTTGGCACCGCACCAGGAATTTCGTGCGAAGAAAAGGCGTGTCCAAAAGTCGCGTGTGGGCGGAGCTATGCAGATAGCAAACACGAAAAGAAGCATGCTGGTGTGACTTCTGTGCGTAGGACGCGCGTGAACGTTTTCCCCGGTTTGTGAGAGAAAGAAGCCTCCCGGACTGTGTATTGGGCTGGGGACAGTAGTCTATTGCCTTCATTAGTGCTCTGCATTGGGGACCATCGGCCTGTACTGCGAACCCTTTTCAGGTTATCGCTTCTCGGCCTTTTGGCTAAGATCAAGTGTAGTATCTGTTCTTATCAGTTTAATATCTGATACGTCCCCTATCTGGGGACCATATATTAAATGGATTTTTCGAACAGGGAGATGGAAAAAGAGCTTGCTCTGTCCACTCCACGCATTGACCTGGTATTGCAGTACCTCCAGGACCGGTGCACCCCTTCTAATCCAGTATGAAAAAACAGAATGAAATTGAAATGGATTGCAAGCATCATCCTTCCAGCCAAGCAAGTGGAAAGTTGTGTGTGTCGTGCCTCCTTCAGCTTCTCCTCTGTCTGCCCAGTCAGTGCAGTGTTGCTTTTTGCATATAATACCTGCATCTAGTCTGTCAATCTCCTAATTGCATCAGCTGTCGGTTGTTTCCAGCACCAAGCAACCCATTCAGCCCCAGTGTCGTCACACACACCCTGGATCCAATTAAGACTGATGATTGGTTAATTGGCTTATCACCTGAATGAATTGTTTGGACCTCCCCTCCTCCACGTTTGATTTGGGCCTGTTGTGCACACCTCGGAGGGTTGCTGAGTCGTCTCTGGCAGGCAATTGACCCTTTTTTGTATCAAGTTGGCTGGATGTAACCATTTAGCTTTTGCAGTGCTTCAATAAATGAGTAAAGTTTGCCTGTGTCTCCCTCTTGTGGATCTTTTGAACTGGATTACTTAGTGGCTAAAAAGTAGCCCAGCACTTCCTATGCAGCTGGACCTACCTTGTCTGTTCAATGGACGGAACACTGCGCGTGTCACAAGAGCCTTGTCAGGTCAAGAGGTCAAAGAGGTCAAGTAAGGTCAGCTATTGGATGACATCACAAGGGCCCTGATGGAACACTCAACAATGGTGCCGTGACATCACAATCAACAATGGTTATCCTTTTTTTTTTTTTTTTTTTTTCCTTTCACTCACTACTTTTCCTATCATGCTTTCTGCTTGGCGTGCTTTGGCACCGCACCAGGAATTTCGTGCGAAGAAAAGGCGTGTCCAAAAGTCGCGTGTGGGCGGAGCTATGCAGATAGCAAACACGAAAAGAAGCATGCTGGTGTGACTTCTGTGCGTAGGACGCGCGTGAACGTTTTCCCCGGTTTGTGAGAGAAAGAAGCCTCCCGGACTGTGTATTGGGCTGGGGACAGTAGTCTATTGCCTTCATTAGTGCTCTGCATTGGGGACCATCGGCCTGTACTGCGAACCCTTTTCAGGTTATCGCTTCTCGGCCTTTTGGCTAAGATCAAGTGTAGGGATACATTGGGTCTTGGTCAGAAGGTGCCTGGGGTACCCGATTCCTCGGCCTTGGGGGACGGCACGGGTTTATAGCCCGTGTTGCGCCCCCTTGCTGCTATAGGGGATAGGCTTAGTCCCCAGGCAACGGGAGGCGATCGCGCTCATCAGTGATATTTATCGCTGGGAGCGTTCTTTATTTATTATTTTTTGGAGCGTGTTCATCTGGGCGTTTGGACATCTGAGGTCCCCGTCCCCGGACTGGATTGGAGACTCATCTCGCTGGGTGTGTGTCCTTTTTTGGTTTCGGGGTCGGGATTAGGCCTTGGCGTGTGGAGATGCCGTTCTCCTTTGACTTTGCGGATGGGGAAACCCATATACATCAGTCCATCCGGATTGAGGTGGCGGAAAAATTCCGGGATCGAAAGACGCTACGATATATTGTGGCCGAAATCCTGAACGGTGTTTTTCAGGTCAGAAGGGAGGACATCCTGTGTCTACGAGACCAGGAATATAAGGGCCTATATACCATCACCTTCTGCACGAAAGCATGTTGTGATAACATCTATGCAGCATTGCAGGTTGCGGACCAGGCCGATGACCGTCTTGACGGTCTCCATTTTGGGCTCCTCTACGGTGAGGAGTCGGTACATTTGGTTGTATGTATGTACAATCCATTTGTACCAGAGGAAGATGTTACTCTATTCCTCAGGCGGTATTGTCGAGAAGTTCACTTCTCACATGAAGTTAAAAACTCGGAAAATTTTTGGAATGGCAAAAGGAAATACTTTGTGAAATTTGAGAAGGACCCTGCAGGCATTGGGGGTCTCTCTCACCCGCCATCGAATTTTGCCATTGGGAGGAACAGGGGTTATCTCCTGTACTCCCAAATGCCCTCATTTTGCAGAAACTGCCAAAGATTCGGGCATACAAGAGAAAACTGCGATTCAGGGGTAAAACGTTGCAACAGATGCGGTAGTGAGGGACATGTGGCCTCAAGTTGCAACGCCTGTGACCTATGTGGCGAAAATGGTCACAAGTATAAAGACTGCCCTCTTAAAGCCCGTACGTATAAAGCATCCGTGGTGGTGACCGGGCAAAAGACACCCAGGCCGGGGCCAAGGCAGCAGCCCATAACAGATATGGGTGCTGTTGGTAATGCCCCGGGACCTGAACCGAAGGTGGCTGGTGAAACCGAGCCAGGGTCCTCTAAAGCCCCACCGGGCGGCCCGATGGGGGAGAAAGTAGAGGCTGGCTATAATTCCAACAGAGAGTCTAAACAGGGCTGTACTAGCTCTGCAAGGGCCGCAAGACCCCTGGCCGACCCGGACCAGGGAAAGAGTAGGCGATCCTCTGTAACCCTTACAGAGGATTCGGCCAAAGACAATCTGGACAAAGTAAGCAAGACTGGGGTGAGCCCGATGGGAAACCCCAGCAGCCAGACTGGGAAAGTCAAAAAGTTTGACAGAAAACACTCTTTGAAGGCGAGAGAGGAGTGTTCCCAAGACATTATTTCGCAAGCCGAAAGCTTGTGGAGTGGCCCCGAGCCTAGCCCTGGTGCAGCACGAGTACAGGGCAGGGCAAAGAAAGGCCAAGGTGCGGAAAGCTCGGAGATTTCCCAGACGGGCCCTGCGACCCCATTTAAGCCAGGCCTGATGCGGAGGGCCTCTGATGCTGAGCGGCAGCATTCAGAGAGATATCCGGAGGCAAGTCCCTCTACGACGGTGGTAGAGGGGACTCCGGTAAAAGACAGACGGAGAGACACGGGAATTCCGCAGAGGCCGAGTGGAAAGACGAAGAAAGAGGTCCAAGATGACAACGTTGAACCAGAGACGAAGAGAGCGGTGGGCGATGCGATGGATACCTCCCATACGGCGAAAAGGACAAGAGAGGAAGAAGGATATGGATCACAGAGAAAAGCCAAACCCCGTAGCTCAAAAGAAGATGAGGTTAGAAAAGAAATTGGATCGCAGCACATCTCTGAGACTGACCAAAGCATTTTTTCTGTTTGTCCGGATCCTGGTATCTCCTGCTCCCAAGAAATTGAGGAGGCAGCATCTTCTGAGCTAGAAACTGACTCTCCCTGATATTTATGTCATCTTTGTCTATAAAAATTTCCTCACTGAATGTGAGGTCATTAAAGAGTCCTGTGCGCAGGGCGGCTTTATTTTCTTTCCTAGAGACTTTGGACTTTGATATTTGCCTATTACAAGAATGCGGAATACCAAATCGAATGGAGTATAACGATATTAAAAAAGACTGGAAGCTGGGCCCTTCAGTGTGGTCCGGGGCAAATAATAATAGATCTGTTGGTGTTGGCGTGCTGTGTCGTGGTAATTTTATACAAATACAATCTGTGATCGAAATTTTACCAGGCAGAGCAATTTTAATACATTTACGTTTTAAGGGTCTTTTATGTCGTGTTTTAAATGTATACGCCCCTCCTGATAAACAGGAGAGGGCGGAGCTTTTTAACATTTTACCATTGTTTTGTACAGGTTCCGCCCCCTTGCTGGTAGGAGGTGATTTTAATTGTATTCGTGAAGGTGAAACCAGGCAAGGGGGTGATGGGAACAGGAAGGACCGCACTTCCTACCTGCTTAAAAATTTTATTGAGGATTTTAACTTAAAGGATTGCTGGAGGTCGCTCTTGCCGGCGGACCCAGGTGCCACTTGGTCCAATGGGAGAGTGAACTCCAGAATCGATTTTATGTTTGCTTCCAATAACTTTTCTCCCCTGAAATGTGAACTTGTTGACAATGTTTTCTCAGATCACAAGCTTTTATCGACACAGCTAGAGACGGAGGACGAACAAAAGGTAAACAAAGGTTATTGGAAGCTGAATGTTTTGCTATTAGAAAACCCTGAAATTAAGGCGGAATTTGTGCGGACCTACCAGTGCTGGCAGCAAGAAAGAAATTCCCATGAATCGGTGCTGCACTGGTGGGAGGGCATAAAGCCTAAAATTAAATTATTTTTTATTAAAGCAGGTAGGAAGAAAGCAAAGGAAAAGAAACAATGGTATAATGTTCTTAACAAACGTCTTAATGTTTTGTTTAAATTAAAAGAAATTGGTATGGAGGTAGACCTAGATATGGTTAATTTAAAAGCAGAAATAAAAAAATGTATCGAGGACAAAGGTAAACAAATAATTTTTAACTCTCGTGTAAAATACCTAGAAGAAGATGAAAAGTGTTCCCGTTTCTTTTTTAAAAAAATAAATAAAAGGCGTGAGGTAATTTTAAATTTAGAAGGGGAAACCACAGTAAATGGAATGCTAAAATCAACTTTTAATTTTTACCAATTTCTTTTTAATAAAAAATCTATTGACATGTCCTTTTTAAATGATGTTATTAATTCCCTTGATTTTAAGTTAGATATTTTAGACCAAGAAGTTTTATCCCGTGATCTTACCATAGAGGAGCTTTTATTTGCTTTTAAAAGTTTTTCTAACGGGAAAACGCCGGGTGAGGATGGGCTCCCCATAGAATTTTATCTAGCTTTTTGGGAAATTTTAAAAAGTGACATGTTTTTATTATACAAAGAAACTTTCACTGTTAAAGAACTGCCACAGTCCTGGAGGAAAGGGATAGTTTCTTTGCTATTTAAAAAAGGGGACAAAAGCCAGTTTAAAAATTGGAGACCCATTACACTTTTAAACGTAGATTATAAAATTTTAGCCAAACTTTTAGCAGTACGTCTTAAACCTTTTATTGATAAAATAATACATCCTAATCAGGTTTGTGGGGTACCTGGTAGATCAATTGCTGAAGCTTTAAATATTTTAAGAGATGTAATTTGGTATTTTAAAGACAGAAATCAGACCCTTGCCATTTTATCACTTGACTTCGAAAAAGCCTTTGACAGAGTGTCCCATGAATATCTTTTTATAGTTTTAAAAAAATTATGTTTGCCTGATTTTATAATAAACAAAATTAAACTTTTATATAGTTCTTGCTTTAGTCACATTTCCGTTAATGGTTTTTTAACAAAAGGTGTCCCTCTTTTATCAGGGGTAAAACAGGGGTGCCCCCTATCCCCCTTTTTATTCATTTGTGCAATAGAGCCCCTTCTAGCCACGTTAAGACGAGATAAGATGGTGAAGGGGGTACCAATCCCCGGGGGAGGGGGTAATCAATTGAAGGTTTTAAGTTACATGGATGATGTTACAGTGTTATGTCCAAGCTCCCCGACATTAAGACGTACCCTAATGAACACCACCTTTTTCTGTGAAGCTTCAGGTTTTAAACTAAATGTAAATAAATGTGACTGTTTTTATATAGGGGATTGGGATTCTTCAATAACATCTGGAATCCAAATGCAACAAGACCAAATAAAAATTTTAGGGGTTATTTTTAATCAGGCTAATAATGGAGTTTGTAATTGGGACATTGCAATTAATAAAATAGAGAAAAAGGTTTTAATGTGGAACATGAGGAATCTTACAATGGAGGGGAAAATTTTAATAATAAAAATGGTTTTAATTCCTATTTTACTTTACATAGCAATGGTTTTTCCCCCCTCAAATCTATATATTAAAAGAGTAACTCGTATCTGTTTTAAATTTTTATGGGGTTCATCAATGGAAAAATTAAAGCGTGAAAGTATGTATAAAAGTAGAGTCAATGGCGGTAAAGATGTTCCCAACCTTTTTAACTTCTTTTATATTAAATATTTCTGTTTCTGTTTTAAGATGTTTAAATCTAATGGCATTTTTAGTTATTTTTTAAAATATGCAACGGGCATGGTTTTTAAAAGATGGTACCGTCCCTCTCTAAATGCTCCTGTTCTTCTGTGTCCCCCTAAACATTATGCGGTCCTAGAAAAAACGGTCAGACTCCTACGCCTCCAAGAATTGGAGCCTGACATTTTGGGGGACCAGAGAAAAGTGTCAAAACTGTGTCGAAAGAATGAGGAGGTAGTGACAGTTTCCAATTTCTCGCAGGATAGATCCAAAAAAGTGTGGCGGAACGTATACGGGAAGTTTCTAGCAAATATCCACAAGGATCTGTCCTGGGCAATCGCCCACCAGTGCCTCCCTACCCGTGAGTTTCAATATAGGCGAGGGCTGGTGGCGAGAGCCAGATGTCCAAGAGACAGATGTGGAGATGATGAGACGGTGCTGCACTTGTTCTGGAACTGTCACTACGCTCAGGAGATTTGGAAGAGAGCGGGCCTTCTTTTTAAATGGATATGTGGTCTTAAAGATTTTAATCACGAATACGTTTTATATGGACTTTTTACTTGCCCTACACCCAAGCAACAAAGAGTTTGCTGGATGATTATTAACTGTTTTAAAAATGCCATTTGGAAGACTAGAAATATTTTAATATTTAAGCGTGATGACATTGATGTAAGAAACTGTATGAAAATGGCTTTGAGTGAATTATATATTTATTTCTTAAGAGATAAGAAAAATATGGGCATAAAAGAAGCCAATTCTTTATGGTGTTTAGCAGCCTGGAACACAATTGTATTATAACTTATATTCTTTACCATTGTCTTAATGTAATATAATATTTATGTTTTTATTATACCCCTGTTTCTTTTGTCAAAACTTATACTTTAATAAAGTTATGTTGAAACCTTAAAAAAAAAAAAAATCTGTTCTTATCAGTTTAATATCTGATACGTCCCCTATCTGGGGACCATATATTAAATGGATTTTTCGAACAGGGAGATGGAAAAAGAGCTTGCTCTGTCCACTCCACGCATTGACCTGGTATTGCAGTACCTCCAGGACCGGTGCACCCCTTCTAATCCAGTATGAAAAAACAGAATGAAATTGAAATGGATTGCAAGCATCATCCTTCCAGCCAAGCAAGTGGAAAGTTGTGTGTGTCGTGCCTCCTTCAGCTTCTCCTCTGTCTGCCCAGTCAGTGCAGTGTTGCTTTTTGCATATAATACCTGCATCTAGTCTGTCAATCTCCTAATTGCATCAGCTGTCGGTTGTTTCCAGCACCAAGCAACCCATTCAGCCCCAGTGTCGTCACACACACCCTGGATCCAATTAAGACTGATGATTGGTTAATTGGCTTATCACCTGAATGAATTGTTTGGACCTCCCCTCCTCCACGTTTGATTTGGGCCTGTTGTGCACACCTCGGAGGGTTGCTGAGTCGTCTCTGGCAGGCAATTGACCCTTTTTTGTATCAAGTTGGCTGGATGTAACCATTTAGCTTTTGCAGTGCTTCAATAAATGAGTAAAGTTTGCCTGTGTCTCCCTCTTGTGGATCTTTTGAACTGGATTACTTAGTGGCTAAAAAGTAGCCCAGCACTTCCTATGCAGCTGGACCTACCTTGTCTGTTCAATGGACGGAACACTGCGCGTGTCACAAGAGCCTTGTCAGGTCAAGAGGTCAAAGAGGTCAAGTAAGGTCAGCTATTGGATGACATCACAAGGGCCCTGATGGAACACTCAACAATGGTGCCGTGACATCACAATCAACAATGGTTATCCTTTTTTTTTTTTTTTTTTTTCCTTTCACCCACTACTATTCCTATCATGCTTTCTGCTTGGCGTGCTTTGGCACCGCACCAGGAATTTCGTGCGAAGAAAAGGCGTGTCCAAAAGTCGCGTGTGGGCGGAGCTATGCAGATAGCAAACACGAAAAGAAGCATGCTGGTGTGACTTCTGTGCGTAGGACGCGCGTGAACGTTTTCCCCGGTTTGTGAGAGAAAGAAGCCTCCCGGACTGTGTATTGGGCTGGGGACAGTAGTCTATTGCCTTCATTAGTGCTCTGCATTGGGGACCATCGGCCTGTACTGCGAACCCTTTTCAGGTTATCGCTTCTCGGCCTTTTGGCAAGATCATGGTCTTGTTGAGAGGGATCCGTACCAAGCTCTTGGCCCTGCAGCATCGCCACATGGCTTAAGCTGCTCGCTGCTATAAGGAGAAGGTGGGATAACCAAGAAGGCGATCAAGACGGAGAAAGATGGGCGTGAAAATCGATTACGCCGGGACCGGAGACTTCCGGGTCAGGAACGCGTTTGGAATTTGTGTCGAGGAAGCGAAGAAAGAAAAATTTACAGATGAACATCTTGTCAAAGAGGTACTGTTTAAAACTCTACATGTCAGTATGGCGGATATTTTGTGCTTACAAGATCGAATTGGTGGAAGGCGCACTCTTGTCTTAACATCTATAGGAGCCTGTCATAATTTATTTTTGTTTTTGGAGAGGAATAAGGACAATCCAGAACTAGATGGCTTGACGTTCACGGTGTTGTACAATAGAGACATTCACTTGGTCGTGTTTATGTACAACCCATACGTCGATACGGATGATATTTTTTTGTTCTTATCTAAATACTGCGAAAAAGTCGTTTACGCCCATAAAGTTATGGGTAGCCATGGTTTGTGGACTGGCAAACACAAGTATTTTGTGCGTTTCCGCCCTGATCCTCTGAGCCCAGGGGGTATGAGTCATCCTCCCCAAAGTTTTGTTATTGGCAGAGATAGAGGCCTCATTTTCTTTCAAGACGCTCCAAGTTATTGCCGAAAATGCAAGTTGTATGGGCATGTACAAGAGAATTGTCAGCAAACCTCCTTCGTCTGCTCGAAGTGTCATAAAGATGGGCATATCGCAAAGGATTGTAAAAATGCAATTATCTGTAATCTCTGTGAAGAAGCGGGGCATACTTTTAAAGAGTGTCCTTCACGTGGCTATAGAGCTAAGCCAAAAAGATTGTATGCTGATGTTGCAAGGGCAAGGGCTGCAGGGCCATCTCGGATCCCAGATCAGCCGTCTCAAACTCCTGTGCAGTTATCCCAGAATCCAGTTCAGGCGTCTCAAATGGCAGTTCAATCACAGACTGATATACATCAGAGTGGAAGTGTGCAGCAAGCTACTCCTATTGTTTCCCCTGTGGGGAGTAGAGAAAATGTGGAGATGGACATTTCCCAGGTGGAGGAAGATTTTCCCCAAATATTTGGTCTTCAGTCGGATCTTCAGGGAGAAGGAGAGGTGGTCTCTCCCTTACCTAAATCGCCAGTGCCCGGGTGGGATGAGATGGAGGACCCACAGGAGGATGGGAGAGGTGAACAAGGAGATTTTGTATCCACCAGTGACTTCATAACACCCACTACGAGATCAGCGGAGGAATCGCTGAGCTCAGTTGTAAAGAAACCCCGCTTATTTCCGCCTCAGTACAGTGGAGTAGAACAGAGTCCGGTAAGGCAGGAGGCGTATCCTGCTGCTTGCATTCCGGACAACAGTGCTTTTTTGGACGAGTCAAAGGCCAGGGACTTTTGCTCAGGAGGTCAACCTCCCGACGGAATCGGATAAGGAAACAGTGGGGTACTGGTAACTATGTCCGAAATAAGATCTTGCAATGGGGGGAAAAGCTGAATTTCATGTCTTATCCTTGAATGTGAGGGTACTGAAATCAAGAGCTAGACGAACTGCAGTTTTTGATTATATTAAAAAACAAAATCCGGATATCGCATGTCTTCAAGAGTGCGGTATCTCAGAACCCGTCTGTGCTAATGAGTGGCCACATGGGAACTCAATTTGGTCAGGTTCTTGTATAAATAAGAATGATGGTGTGGGGATAGTTTTATGTCATAGAGATCTTGTTTTTGAAAGCTACACGGTGGTGGAGGTGGGGAGGTGCATTATGGCGATGATTAAGTACAAGGGGTGGCGGGTTAGGATTATTAACGTTTATTGTCCTACCGGGAAAAAAGAACGTCTAGAGTTACTAGACAAATTGAATTTTTTTCTGGTAGGTAGAGTGCCGACAATTTTATTGGGTGATTTCAATTGCACTATAGAAGGTGATAAGATGGATGTGACAGGGAATAGATTGCACAAAATTGTTTCAGATTTTTCTTTAACTGATTCTGCATTGATGTTAGGTAAACCCCCACCTGCTACCTTTAAAGCAGATAGGGGTGATTTTTTTTCTAGGATTGATTTTGTTTTTCTTTCCAAAAATTTATTTTGTAGGAAAATGTTATACCTTGATGTTATTTTTTCTGATCACATGTGCTTGTCTGTTTGGGTGGAAGGAGATGAGGAGATTACATATGGTAGAGGTGTGTGGAAACTGAATATGGGTTTGTTAGATGATGAGATGGTGATGAGAGTGTTTAAGTACCAGTATGAAAGATGGAAATTCAGAAAGGATGATTTTGTGAATGTTTTGTGTTGGTGGGATTGGATGAAATCAAGAATAAAACTTTTTTTCAAGAAATGGGGGTATAAGAGGGCGAGGAAGAGGAGGAATGAATACAATGAATTAAATAGGAGAGCTGAGTGGTTGTGGAAATTGAGTGCAATGGGTGTAGATGTGAAAGTTTTGTTGGAAGTTGTTAAAAGGGAAAAGAAAGTGTTTATGGAGAGAAAGGGTAAAGAGATTATTTTTAGGGCGAAAGTTGATATGATTGAGAAGAATGAAAAATGTTCTAGGTTTTTTTTCAAAAAGGTGTGTGGTAAAAAGGAAGATATGTTGGAAGTGGTTGATAGCAAGGGAGAGTGTGTTAGGGGTAAAAGTGTGATTGGGGCAGTGGAAGAGTTCTATGGAAATTTGTATGGGTTGAAGTGGATTGATAAGGACCTTATGATGGAGGTAATGAATGTTTTGGATGAAAAATTAAATGTAGAAAGTCAGAGTTTGGTGTGTGAGGATATTTCTACAGAAGAAATAAAGAAGATTGTGTGGAGTTGTAAAAAAAATAAGACACCGGGTAAGGATGGTATTCCGATTGAGTTGTATGTGAGAGCATGGGACTGGATGGGAAATGATTTTTTGGAAGTATGTAGGTATATGTGGGAAAATGGTGTAATAGGGGAGTCGATGAAAGAAGGCGTGGTAGTTCTGATTTTTAAAAAGGGTGACAAAAATAAACTCGAGAATTGGAGACCAATAACTTTATTAAATGCTGATTATAAGGTATTTGGTAAATTGTTGGCTAATCGGATGCGTGGTGTGATTGATAAGGTTGTGAATGAAGATCAAGTTTGTGCTGTGCCTGGGAGAAGTATGAATGAAAATTTAGTTCTATTGAGAGATTTGATTGGAGATTGCATGAGTAGAAAACAGAAATGCATGTTACTAGCGATAGATTTTGAGAAAGCATTTGACAGAGTGGCACACTGTTTTATGTTTGCAGTTCTAGAGCGAATGGGTTTTCCAAAGAAGTTTGTGGACTGTGTGAAGAGTTTGTATAGTGGGGTGTCAAGTGAGTTTATGATAAATGGTTGGTTGAGTAAAAAGGTGAATGTATGGAGTGGTGTGAGACAAGGCTGCCCAATGTCTCCTGTGCTTTTCATTAGTGTGATTGAGGTATTAATGTGTTTAATAAGGAAGGATAAAGTTATGAGAGGTATGTTGATTCCGGGGAGTATGGGTAAATGTGTGAAAGTGTTAGGATACATGGATGATGTGGTGATTGTAAGTGATAATATGGCTGCTATTAGGAGAGGAAGGTTATGGTTGGATATGTTTTGTGGTGCGTCTGCCTTTAAAATTAACTGGAATAAATGTGTGTTTAAATGTTTTGGGGATAGGAGTATTTGTCTGGAAGATGTTAAGAATGAGAATAATGAGGTGAAGGTGTTAGGTATTTTGTTTAATGATGATTTGAAAGGGAATGAGAGTTGGGATGAATGTGGGAGAAAGATTGAGAGGAAATTAAATTTCTGGAGGTTAAGAGATCTTTCACTCACAGGGAAAGTATTGATTATAAAAGCTGTTATTTTGCCAATTATCCTTTTTGTAGCAGGAGTATACCCTGCATGTTCAAAAAAAGTTGCGAAAGTTGAGAAACTGGTGTTTACGTTTCTTTGGGGAGGACGTATGGAGAAGCTGAAAAGAGAGTATGTGTATAAAAGAAGTGTGAATGGTGGTTTGGATTTCCCTAAGTTTGAAATTTTTCTTGGTTTGAATTATATTAAAAGTTTTGTGGTGTTGGTGGAGAAACAGAATAAGAGTGCATATATGGTAAGATACATGGCTGGATGGATGATGTATGGGTTGAAGTGGTGTGAAAGAGATGCTAGAGTGCCTGTGTCGTTTAAATGTCCAGTGTGGTATGAAGTGGTTGAAAGGTTTATTAGGAAATTTGATTTATTGGCTGTGAGAATGGAAGTGTTTAAAGATAAGAAAAAGGTGATGGCTAAATTTAGAGAAAATGAGGTTGCATGTGATATTGTAGGGTTAAGGTCGGATGTTGCATCAGTAGTGTGGAAGAAATGTTCAATAGTAGGCATATCAAATAGACAGAAAGATATTGTGTGGATGGGGTTGCAAAACATATTGCCTGTGCGTGAAGTCCAGAAAAAAAGGGATTTAATTAGGTCAGAAGTTTGTCCAAGAGATGGGTGCGGGGGATGTGAGTCTGTAAGACATTTATTTTGGGATTGTGGGTATGCAAATGATGTATGGAAAAGAGTGGGAGGTTTAGTTAAAGAGTTGACGGGTGTTGCGTATATGGACTGGAAAGTGGCGATGTTTGGTATTGGTGCGCGTGGTAGGATGAATACAAGGATTTTGTGGTATATAATGGTATGTGTTATGGAGAGTCTGTGGGATGTGAGGAATTTATTAGTGTTCAAGAAAGAAGTAGTGCCTGAGTGTGACTGTGTTAAGTTAGTTCTGTCTAGACTTTATGTAATTCATTTATGGGATAGACAGTATGGTGGAGGTATAGATTCAGAGGGAGTATGGAAGTTTAAAAAATGGAGATCGTTGATCAAGTATTGAATTAAGTTATGATGTATTGTGTTTGTTGTCTTTTGATGATGTGTTTTTTTTTTCTTCTGTATATATGAATTTTGACTTTATTTGAAAAAAAAAAAAAAAAAAAAAAAAAAAAAAAAAAAAAAAATCTGTTCTTATCAGTTTAATATCTGATACGTCCCCTATCTGGGGACCATATATTAAATGGATTTTTCGAACAGGGAGATGGAAAAAGAGCTTGCTCTGTCCACTCCACGCATTGACCTGGTATTGCAGTACCTCCAGGACCGGTGCACCCCTTCTAATCCAGTATGAAAAAACAGAATGAAATTGAAATGGATTGCAAGCATCATCCTTCCAGCCAAGCAAGTGGAAAGTTGTGTGTGTCGTGCCTCCTTCAGCTTCTCCTCTGTCTGCCCAGTCAGTGCAGTGTTGCTTTTTGCATATAATACCTGCATCTAGTCTGTCAATCTCCTAATTGCATCAGCTGTCGGTTGTTTCCAGCACCAAGCAACCCATTCAGCCCCAGTGTCGTCACACACACCCTGGATCCAATTAAGACTGATGATTGGTTAATTGGCTTATCACCTGAATGAATTGTTTGGACCTCCCCTCCTCCACGTTTGATTTGGGCCTGTTGTGCACACCTCGGAGGGTTGCTGAGTCGTCTCTGGCAGGCAATTGACCCTTTTTTGTATCAAGTTGGCTGGATGTAACCATTTAGCTTTTGCAGTGCTTCAATAAATGAGTAAAGTTTGCCTGTGTCTCCCTCTTGTGGATCTTTTGAACTGGATTACTTAGTGGCTAAAAAGTAGCCCAGCACTTCCTATGCAGCTGGACCTACCTTGTCTGTTCAATGGACGGAACACTGCGCGTGTCACAAGAGCCTTGTCAGGTCAAGAGGTCAAAGAGGTCAAGTAAGGTCAGCTATTGGATGACATCACAAGGGCCCTGATGGAACACTCAACAATGGTGCCGTGACATCACAATCAACAATGGTTATCCTTTTTTTTTTTTTTTTTTTTTCCTTTCACTCACTACTATTCCTATCATGCTTTCTGCTTGGCGTGCTTTGGCACCGCACCAGGAATTTCGTGCGAAGAAAAGGCGTGTCCAAAAGTCGCGTGTGGGCGGAGCTATGCAGATAGCAAACACGAAAAGAAGCATGCTGGTGTGACTTCTGTGCGTAGGACGCGCGTGAACGTTTTCCCCGGTTTGTGAGAGAAAGAAGCCTCCCGGACTGTGTATTGGGCTGGGGACAGTAGTCTATTGCCTTCATTAGTGCTCTGCATTGGGGACCATCGGCCTGTACTGCGAACCCTTTTCAGGTTATCGCTTCTCGGCCTTTTGGCTAAGATCAAGTGTAGTATCTGTTCTTATCAGTTTAATATCTGATACGTCCCCTATCTGGGGACCATATATTAAATGGATTTTTCGAACAGGGAGATGGAAAAAGAGCTTGCTCTGTCCACTCCACGCATTGACCTGGTATTGCAGTACCTCCAGGACCGGTGCACCCCTTCTAATCCAGTATGAAAAAACAGAATGAAATTGAAATGGATTGCAAGCATCATCCTTCCAGCCAAGCAAGTGGAAAGTTGTGTGTGTCGTGCCTCCTTCAGCTTCTCCTCTGTCTGCCCAGTCAGTGCAGTGTTGCTTTTTGCATATAATACCTGCATCTAGTCTGTCAATCTCCTAATTGCATCAGCTGTCGGTTGTTTCCAGCACCAAGCAACCCATTCAGCCCCAGTGTCGTCACACACACCCTGGATCCAATTAAGACTGATGATTGGTTAATTGGCTTATCACCTGAATGAATTGTTTGGACCTCCCCTCCTCCACGTTTGATTTGGGCCTGTTGTGCACACCTCGGAGGGTTGCTGAGTCGTCTCTGGCAGGCAATTGACCCTTTTTTGTATCAAGTTGGCTGGATGTAACCATTTAGCTTTTGCAGTGCTTCAATAAATGAGTAAAGTTTGCCTGTGTCTCCCTCTTGTGGATCTTTTGAACTGGATTACTTAGTGGCTAAAAAGTAGCCCAGCACTTCCTATGCAGCTGGACCTACCTTGTCTGTTCAATGGACGGAACACTGCGCGTGTCACAAGAGCCTTGTCAGGTCAAGAGGTCAAAGAGGTCAAGTAAGGTCAGCTATTGGATGACATCACAAGGGCCCTGATGGAACACTCAACAATGGTGCCGTGACATCACAATCAACAATGGTTATCCTTTTTTTTTTTTTTTTTTTTTCCTTTCACTCACTACTATTCCTATCATGCTTTCTGCTTGGCGTGCTTTGGCACCGCACCAGGAATTTCGTGCGAAGAAAAGGCGTGTCCAAAAGTCGCGTGTGGGCGGAGCTATGCAGATAGCAAACACGAAAAGAAGCATGCTGGTGTGACTTCTGTGCGTAGGACGCGCGTGAACGTTTTCCCCGGTTTGTGAGAGAAAGAAGCCTCCCGGACTGTGTATTGGGCTGGGGACAGTAGTCTATTGCCTTCATTAGTGCTCTGCATTGGGGACCATCGGCCTGTACTGCGAACCCTTTTCAGGTTATCGCTTCTCGGCCTTTTGGCTAAGATCAAGTGTAGTATCTGTTCTTATCAGTTTAATATCTGATACGTCCCCTATCTGGGGACCATATATTAAATGGATTTTTCGAACAGGGAGATGGAAAAAGAGCTTGCTCTGTCCACTCCACGCATTGACCTGGTATTGCAGTACCTCCAGGACCGGTGCACCCCTTCTAATCCAGTATGAAAAAACAGAATGAAATTGAAATGGATTGCAAGCATCATCCTTCCAGCCAAGCAAGTGGAAAGTTGTGTGTGTCGTGCCTCCTTCAGCTTCTCCTCTGTCTGCCCAGTCAGTGCAGTGTTGCTTTTTGCATATAATACCTGCATCTAGTCTGTCAATCTCCTAATTGCATCAGCTGTCGGTTGTTTCCAGCACCAAGCAACCCATTCAGCCCCAGTGTCGTCACACACACCCTGGATCCAATTAAGACTGATGATTGGTTAATTGGCTTATCACCTGAATGAATTGTTTGGACCTCCCCTCCTCCACGTTTGATTTGGGCCTGTTGTGCACACCTCGGAGGGTTGCTGAGTCGTCTCTGGCAGGCAATTGACCCTTTTTTGTATCAAGTTGGCTGGATGTAACCATTTAGCTTTTGCAGTGCTTCAATAAATGAGTAAAGTTTGCCTGTGTCTCCCTCTTGTGGATCTTTTGAACTGGATTACTTAGTGGCTAAAAAGTAGCCCAGCACTTCCTATGCAGCTGGACCTACCTTGTCTGTTCAATGGACGGAACACTGCGCGTGTCACAAGAGCCTTGTCAGGTCAAGAGGTCAAAGAGGTCAAGTAAGGTCAGCTATTGGATGACATCACAAGGGCCCTGATGGAACACTCAACAATGGTGCCGTGACATCACAATCAACAATGGTTATCCTTTTTTTTTTTTTTTTTTTTTCCTTTCACTCACTACTATTCCTATCATGCTTTCTGCTTGGCGTGCTTTGGCACCGCACCAGGAATTTCGTGCGAAGAAAAGGCGTGTCCAAAAGTCGCGTGTGGGCGGAGCTATGCAGATAGCAAACACGAAAAGAAGCATGCTGGTGTGACTTCTGTGCGTAGGACGCGCGTGAACGTTTTCCCCGGTTTGTGAGAGAAAGAAGCCTCCCGGACTGTGTATTGGGCTGGGGACAGTAGTCTATTGCCTTCATTAGTGCTCTGCATTGGGGACCATCGGCCTGTACTGCGAACCCTTTTCAGGTTATCGCTTCTCGGCCTTTTGGCTAAGATCAAGTGTAGTATCTGTTCTTATCAGTTTAATATCTGATACGTCCCCTATCTGGGGACCATATATTAAATGGATTTTTCGAACAGGGAGATGGAAAAAGAGCTTGCTCTGTCCACTCCACGCATTGACCTGGTATTGCAGTACCTCCAGGACCGGTGCACCCCTTCTAATCCAGTATGAAAAAACAGAATGAAATTGAAATGGATTGCAAGCATCATCCTTCCAGCCAAGCAAGTGGAAAGTTGTGTGTGTCGTGCCTCCTTCAGCTTCTCCTCTGTCTGCCCAGTCAGTGCAGTGTTGCTTTTTGCATATAATACCTGCATCTAGTCTGTCAATCTCCTAATTGCATCAGCTGTCGGTTGTTTCCAGCACCAAGCAACCCATTCAGCCCCAGTGTCGTCACACACACCCTGGATCCAATTAAGACTGATGATTGGTTAATTGGCTTATCACCTGAATGAATTGTTTGGACCTCCCCTCCTCCACGTTTGATTTGGGCCTGTTGTGCACACCTCGGAGGGTTGCTGAGTCGTCTCTGGCAGGCAATTGACCCTTTTTTGTATCAAGTTGGCTGGATGTAACCATTTAGCTTTTGCAGTGCTTCAATAAATGAGTAAAGTTTGCCTGTGTCTCCCTCTTGTGGATCTTTTGAACTGGATTACTTAGTGGCTAAAAAGTAGCCCAGCACTTCCTATGCAGCTGGACCTACCTTGTCTGTTCAATGGACGGAACACTGCGCGTGTCACAAGAGCCTTGTCAGGTCAAGAGGTCAAAGAGGTCAAGTAAGGTCAGCTATTGGATGACATCACAAGGGCCCTGATGGAACACTCAACAATGGTGCCGTGACATCACAATCAACAATGGTTATCCTTTTTTTTTTTTTTTTTTTTTCCTTTCACTCACTACTATTCCTTTCATGCTTTCTGCTTGGCGTGCTTTGGCACCGCACCAGGAATTTCGTGCGAAGAAAAGGCGTGTCCAAAAGTCGCGTGTGGGCGGAGCTATGCAGATAGCAAACACGAAAAGAAGCATGCTGGTGTGACTTCTGTGCGTAGGACGCGCGTGAACGTTTTCCCCGGTTTGTGAGAGAAAGAAGCCTCCCGGACTGTGTATTGGGCTGGGGACAGTAGTCTATTGCCTTCATTAGTGCTCTGCATTGGGGACCATCGGCCTGTACTGCGAACCCTTTTCAGGTTATCGCTTCTCGGCCTTTTGGCTAAGATCAAGTGTAGTATCTGTTCTTATCAGTTTAATATCTGATACGTCCCCTATCTGGGGACCATATATTAAATGGATTTTTCGAACAGGGAGATGGAAAAAGAGCTTGCTCTGTCCACTCCACGCATTGACCTGGTATTGCAGTACCTCCAGGACCGGTGCACCCCTTCTAATCCAGTATGAAAAAACAGAATGAAATTGAAATGGATTGCAAGCATCATCCTTCCAGCCAAGCAAGTGGAAAGTTGTGTGTGTCGTGCCTCCTTCAGCTTCTCCTCTGTCTGCCCAGTCAGTGCAGTGTTGCTTTTTGCATATAATACCTGCATCTAGTCTGTCAATCTCCTAATTGCATCAGCTGTCGGTTGTTTCCAGCACCAAGCAACCCATTCAGCCCCAGTGTCGTCACACACACCCTGGATCCAATTAAGACTGATGATTGGTTAATTGGCTTATCACCTGAATGAATTGTTTGGACCTCCCCTCCTCCACGTTTGATTTGGGCCTGTTGTGCACACCTCGGAGGGTTGCTGAGTCGTCTCTGGCAGGCAATTGACCCTTTTTTGTATCAAGTTGGCTGGATGTAACCATTTAGCTTTTGCAGTGCTTCAATAAATGAGTAAAGTTTGCCTGTGTCTCCCTCTTGTGGATCTTTTGAACTGGATTACTTAGTGGCTAAAAAGTAGCCCAGCACTTCCTATGCAGCTGGACCTACCTTGTCTGTTCAATGGACGGAACACTGCGCGTGTCACAAGAGCCTTGTCAGGTCAAGAGGTCAAAGAGGTCAAGTAAGGTCAGCTATTGGATGACATCACAAGGGCCCTGATGGAACACTCAACAATGGTGCCGTGACATCACAATCAACAATGGTTATCCTTTTTTTTTTTTTTTTTTTTTTCCTTTCACTCACTACTATTCCTATCATGCTTTCTGCTTGGCGTGCTTTGGCACCGCACCAGGAATTTCGTGCGAAGAAAAGGCGTGTCCAAAAGTCGCGTGTGGGCGGAGCTATGCAGATAGCAAACACGAAAAGAAGCATGCTGGTGTGACTTCTGTGCGTAGGACGCGCGTGAACGTTTTCCCCGGTTTGTGAGAGAAAGAAGCCTCCCGGACTGTGTATTGGGCTGGGGACAGTAGTCTATTGCCTTCATTAGTGCTCTGCATTGGGGACCATCGGCCTGTACTGCGAACCCTTTTCAGGTTATCGCTTCTCGGCCTTTTGGCTAAGATCAAGTGTAGTATCTGTTCTTATCAGTTTAATATCTGATACGTCCCCTATCTGGGGACCATATATTAAATGGATTTTTCGAACAGGGAGATGGAAAAAGAGCTTGCTCTGTCCACTCCACGCATTGACCTGGTATTGCAGTACCTCCAGGACCGGTGCACCCCTTCTAATCCAGTATGAAAAAACAGAATGAAATTGAAATGGATTGCAAGCATCATCCTTCCAGCCAAGCAAGTGGAAAGTTGTGTGTGTCGTGCCTCCTTCAGCTTCTCCTCTGTCTGCCCAGTCAGTGCAGTGTTGCTTTTTGCATATAATACCTGCATCTAGTCTGTCAATCTCCTAATTGCATCAGCTGTCGGTTGTTTCCAGCACCAAGCAACCCATTCAGCCCCAGTGTCGTCACACACACCCTGGATCCAATTAAGACTGATGATTGGTTAATTGGCTTATCACCTGAATGAATTGTTTGGACCTCCCCTCCTCCACGTTTGATTTGGGCCTGTTGTGCACACCTCGGAGGGTTGCTGAGTCGTCTCTGGCAGGCAATTGACCCTTTTTTGTATCAAGTTGGCTGGATGTAACCATTTAGCTTTTGCAGTGCTTCAATAAATGAGTAAAGTTTGCCTGTGTCTCCCTCTTGTGGATCTTTTGAACTGGATTACTTAGTGGCTAAAAAGTAGCCCAGCACTTCCTATGCAGCTGGACCTACCTTGTCTGTTCAATGGACGGAACACTGCGCGTGTCACAAGAGCCTTGTCAGGTCAAGAGGTCAAAGAGGTCAAGTAAGGTCAGCTATTGGATGACATCACAAGGGCCCTGATGGAACACTCAACAATGGTGCCGTGACATCACAATCAACAATGGTTATCCTTTTTTTTTTTTTTTTTTTTTTCCTTTCACTCACTACTATTCCTATCATGCTTTCTGCTTGGCGTGCTTTGGCACCGCACCAGGAATTTCGTGCGAAGAAAAGGCGTGTCCAAAAGTCGCGTGTGGGCGGAGCTATGCAGATAGCAAACACGAAAAGAAGCATGCTGGTGTGACTTCTGTGCGTAGGACGCGCGTGAACGTTTTCCCCGGTTTGTGAGAGAAAGAAGCCTCCCGGACTGTGTATTGGGCTGGGGACAGTAGTCTATTGCCTTCATTAGTGCTCTGCATTGGGGACCATCGGCCTGTACTGCGAACCCTTTTCAGGTTATCGCTTCTCGGCCTTTTGGCTAAGATCAAGTGTAGTATCTGTTCTTATCAGTTTAATATCTGATACGTCCCCTATCTGGGGACCATATATTAAATGGATTTTTCGAACAGGGAGATGGAAAAAGAGCTTGCTCTGTCCACTCCACGCATTGACCTGGTATTGCAGTACCTCCAGGACCGGTGCACCCCTTCTAATCCAGTATGAAAAAACAGAATGAAATTGAAATGGATTGCAAGCATCATCCTTCCAGCCAAGCAAGTGGAAAGTTGTGTGTGTCGTGCCTCCTTCAGCTTCTCCTCTGTCTGCCCAGTCAGTGCAGTGTTGCTTTTTGCATATAATACCTGCATCTAGTCTGTCAATCTCCTAATTGCATCAGCTGTCGGTTGTTTCCAGCACCAAGCAACCCATTCAGCCCCAGTGTCGTCACACACACCCTGGATCCAATTAAGACTGATGATTGGTTAATTGGCTTATCACCTGAATGAATTGTTTGGACCTCCCCTCCTCCACGTTTGATTTGGGCCTGTTGTGCACACCTCGGAGGGTTGCTGAGTCGTCTCTGGCAGGCAATTGACCCTTTTTTGTATCAAGTTGGCTGGATGTAACCATTTAGCTTTTGCAGTGCTTCAATAAATGAGTAAAGTTTGCCTGTGTCTCCCTCTTGTGGATCTTTTGAACTGGATTACTTAGTGGCTAAAAAGTAGCCCAGCACTTCCTATGCAGCTGGACCTACCTTGTCTGTTCAATGGACGGAACACTGCGCGTGTCACAAGAGCCTTGTCAGGTCAAGAGGTCAAAGAGGTCAAGTAAGGTCAGCTATTGGATGACATCACAAGGGCCCTGATGGAACACTCAACAATGGTGCCGTGACATCACAATCAACAATGGTTATCCTTTTTTTTTTTTTTTTTTTTTCCTTTCACTCACTACTATTCCTATCATGCTTTCTGCTTGGCGTGCTTTGGCACCGCACCAGGAATTTCGTGCGAAGAAAAGGCGTGTCCAAAAGTCGCGTGTGGGCGGAGCTATGCAGATAGCAAACACGAAAAGAAGCATGCTGGTGTGACTTCTGTGCGTAGGACGCGCGTGAACGTTTTCCCCGGTTTGTGAGAGAAAGAAGCCTCCCGGACTGTGTATTGGGCTGGGGACAGTAGTCTATTGCCTTCATTAGTGCTCTGCATTGGGGACCATCGGCCTGTACTGCGAACCCTTTTCAGGTTATCGCTTCTCGGCCTTTTGGCTAAGATCAAGTGTAGTATCTGTTCTTATCAGTTTAATATCTGATACGTCCCCTATCTGGGGACCATATATTAAATGGATTTTTCGAACAGGGAGATGGAAAAAGAGCTTGCTCTGTCCACTCCACGCATTGACCTGGTATTGCAGTACCTCCAGGACCGGTGCACCCCTTCTAATCCAGTATGAAAAAACAGAATGAAATTGAAATGGATTGCAAGCATCATCCTTCCAGCCAAGCAAGTGGAAAGTTGTGTGTGTCGTGCCTCCTTCAGCTTCTCCTCTGTCTGCCCAGTCAGTGCAGTGTTGCTTTTTGCATATAATACCTGCATCTAGTCTGTCAATCTCCTAATTGCATCAGCTGTCGGTTGTTTCCAGCACCAAGCAACCCATTCAGCCCCAGTGTCGTCACACACACCCTGGATCCAATTAAGACTGATGATTGGTTAATTGGCTTATCACCTGAATGAATTGTTTGGACCTCCCCTCCTCCACGTTTGATTTGGGCCTGTTGTGCACACCTCGGAGGGTTGCTGAGTCGTCTCTGGCAGGCAATTGACCCTTTTTTGTATCAAGTTGGCTGGATGTAACCATTTAGCTTTTGCAGTGCTTCAATAAATGAGTAAAGTTTGCCTGTGTCTCCCTCTTGTGGATCTTTTGAACTGGATTACTTAGTGGCTAAAAAGTAGCCCAGCACTTCCTATGCAGCTGGACCTACCTTGTCTGTTCAATGGACGGAACACTGCGCGTGTCACAAGAGCCTTGTCAGGTCAAGAGGTCAAAGAGGTCAAGTAAGGTCAGCTATTGGATGACATCACAAGGGCCCTGATGGAACACTCAACAATGGTGCCGTGACATCACAATCAACAATGGTTATCCTTTTTTTTTTTTTTTTTTTTTTCCTTTCACTCACTACTATTCCTATCATGCTTTCTGCTTGGCGTGCTTTGGCACCGCACCAGGAATTTCGTGCGAAGAAAAGGCGTGTCCAAAAGTCGCGTGTGGGCGGAGCTATGCAGATAGCAAACACGAAAAGAAGCATGCTGGTGTGACTTCTGTGCGTAGGACGCGCGTGAACGTTTTCCCCGGTTTGTGAGAGAAAGAAGCCTCCCGGACTGTGTATTGGGCTGGGGACAGTAGTCTATTGCCTTCATTAGTGCTCTGCATTGGGGACCATCGGCCTGTACTGCGAACCCTTTTCAGGTTATCGCTTCTCGGCCTTTTGGCTAAGATCAAGTGTAGTATCTGTTCTTATCAGTTTAATATCTGATACGTCCCCTATCTGGGGACCATATATTAAATGGATTTTTCGAACAGGGAGATGGAAAAAGAGCTTGCTCTGTCCACTCCACGCATTGACCTGGTATTGCAGTACCTCCAGGACCGGTGCACCCCTTCTAATCCAGTATGAAAAAACAGAATGAAATTGAAATGGATTGCAAGCATCATCCTTCCAGCCAAGCAAGTGGAAAGTTGTGTGTGTCGTGCCTCCTTCAGCTTCTCCTCTGTCTGCCCAGTCAGTGCAGTGTTGCTTTTTGCATATAATACCTGCATCTAGTCTGTCAATCTCCTAATTGCATCAGCTGTCGGTTGTTTCCAGCACCAAGCAACCCATTCAGCCCCAGTGTCGTCACACACACCCTGGATCCAATTAAGACTGATGATTGGTTAATTGGCTTATCACCTGAATGAATTGTTTGGACCTCCCCTCCTCCACGTTTGATTTGGGCCTGTTGTGCACACCTCGGAGGGTTGCTGAGTCGTCTCTGGCAGGCAATTGACCCTTTTTTGTATCAAGTTGGCTGGATGTAACCATTTAGCTTTTGCAGTGCTTCAATAAATGAGTAAAGTTTGCCTGTGTCTCCCTCTTGTGGATCTTTTGAACTGGATTACTTAGTGGCTAAAAAGTAGCCCAGCACTTCCTATGCAGCTGGACCTACCTTGTCTGTTCAATGGACGGAACACTGCGCGTGTCACAAGAGCCTTGTCAGGTCAAGAGGTCAAAGAGGTCAAGTAAGGTCAGCTATTGGATGACATCACAAGGGCCCTGATGGAACACTCAACAATGGTGCCGTGACATCACAATCAACAATGGTTATCCTTTTTTTTTTTTTTTTTTTTTCCTTTCACTCACTACTATTCCTATCATGCTTTCTGCTTGGCGTGCTTTGGCACCGCACCAGGAATTTCGTGCGAAGAAAAGGCGTGTCCAAAAGTCGCGTGTGGGCGGAGCTATGCAGATAGCAAACACGAAAAGAAGCATGCTGGTGTGACTTCTGTGCGTAGGACGCGCGTGAACGTTTTCCCCGGTTTGTGAGAGAAAGAAGCCTCCCGGACTGTGTATTGGGCTGGGGACAGTAGTCTATTGCCTTCATTAGTGCTCTGCATTGGGGACCATCGGCCTGTACTGCGAACCCTTTTCAGGTTATCGCTTCTCGGCCTTTTGGCTAAGATCAAGTGTAGTATCTGTTCTTATCAGTTTAATATCTGATACGTCCCCTATCTGGGGACCATATATTAAATGGATTTTTCGAACAGGGAGATGGAAAAAGAGCTTGCTCTGTCCACTCCACGCATTGACCTGGTATTGCAGTACCTCCAGGACCGGTGCACCCCTTCTAATCCAGTATGAAAAAACAGAATGAAATTGAAATGGATTGCAAGCATCATCCTTCCAGCCAAGCAAGTGGAAAGTTGTGTGTGTCGTGCCTCCTTCAGCTTCTCCTCTGTCTGCCCAGTCAGTGCAGTGTTGCTTTTTGCATATAATACCTGCATCTAGTCTGTCAATCTCCTAATTGCATCAGCTGTCGGTTGTTTCCAGCACCAAGCAACCCATTCAGCCCCAGTGTCGTCACACACACCCTGGATCCAATTAAGACTGATGATTGGTTAATTGGCTTATCACCTGAATGAATTGTTTGGACCTCCCCTCCTCCACGTTTGATTTGGGCCTGTTGTGCACACCTCGGAGGGTTGCTGAGTCGTCTCTGGCAGGCAATTGACCCTTTTTTGTATCAAGTTGGCTGGATGTAACCATTTAGCTTTTGCAGTGCTTCAATAAATGAGTAAAGTTTGCCTGTGTCTCCCTCTTGTGGATCTTTTGAACTGGATTACTTAGTGGCTAAAAAGTAGCCCAGCACTTCCTATGCAGCTGGACCTACCTTGTCTGTTCAATGGACGGAACACTGCGCGTGTCACAAGAGCCTTGTCAGGTCAAGAGGTCAAAGAGGTCAAGTAAGGTCAGCTATTGGATGACATCACAAGGGCCCTGATGGAACACTCAACAATGGTGCCGTGACATCACAATCAACAATGGTTATCCTTTTTTTTTTTTTTTTTTTTTCCTTTCACTCACTACTATTCCTATCATGCTTTCTGCTTGGCGTGCTTTGGCACCGCACCAGGAATTTCGTGCGAAGAAAAGGCGTGTCCAAAAGTCGCGTGTGGGCGGAGCTATGCAGATAGCAAACACGAAAAGAAGCATGCTGGTGTGACTTCTGTGCGTAGGACGCGCGTGAACGTTTTCCCCGGTTTGTGAGAGAAAGAAGCCTCCCGGACTGTGTATTGGGCTGGGGACAGTAGTCTATTGCCTTCATTAGTGCTCTGCATTGGGGACCATCGGCCTGTACTGCGAACCCTTTTCAGGTTATCGCTTCTCGGCCTTTTGGCAAGATCATGGTCTTGTTGAGAGGGATCCGTACCAAGCTCTTGGCCCTGCAGCATCGCCACATGGCTTAAGCTGCTCGCTGCTATAAGGAGAAGGTGGGATAACCAAGAAGGCGATCAAGACGGAGAAAGATGGGCGTGAAAATCGATTACGCCGGGACCGGAGACTTCCGGGTCAGGAACGCGTTTGGAATTTGTGTCGAGGAAGCGAAGAAAGAAAAATTTACAGATGAACATCTTGTCAAAGAGGTACTGTTTAAAACTCTACATGTCAGTATGGCGGATATTTTGTGCTTACAAGATCGAATTGGTGGAAGGCGCACTCTTGTCTTAACATCTATAGGAGCCTGTCATAATTTATTTTTGTTTTTGGAGAGGAATAAGGACAATCCAGAACTAGATGGCTTGACGTTCACGGTGTTGTACAATAGAGACATTCACTTGGTCGTGTTTATGTACAACCCATACGTCGATACGGATGATATTTTTTTGTTCTTATCTAAATACTGCGAAAAAGTCGTTTACGCCCATAAAGTTATGGGTAGCCATGGTTTGTGGACTGGCAAACACAAGTATTTTGTGCGTTTCCGCCCTGATCCTCTGAGCCCAGGGGGTATGAGTCATCCTCCCCAAAGTTTTGTTATTGGCAGAGATAGAGGCCTCATTTTCTTTCAAGACGCTCCAAGTTATTGCCGAAAATGCAAGTTGTATGGGCATGTACAAGAGAATTGTCAGCAAACCTCCTTCGTCTGCTCGAAGTGTCATAAAGATGGGCATATCGCAAAGGATTGTAAAAATGCAATTATCTGTAATCTCTGTGAAGAAGCGGGGCATACTTTTAAAGAGTGTCCTTCACGTGGCTATAGAGCTAAGCCAAAAAGATTGTATGCTGATGTTGCAAGGGCAAGGGCTGCAGGGCCATCTCGGATCCCAGATCAGCCGTCTCAAACTCCTGTGCAGTTATCCCAGAATCCAGTTCAGGCGTCTCAAATGGCAGTTCAATCACAGACTGATATACATCAGAGTGGAAGTGTGCAGCAAGCTACTCCTATTGTTTCCCCTGTGGGGAGTAGAGAAAATGTGGAGATGGACATTTCCCAGGTGGAGGAAGATTTTCCCCAAATATTTGGTCTTCAGTCGGATCTTCAGGGAGAAGGAGAGGTGGTCTCTCCCTTACCTAAATCGCCAGTGCCCGGGTGGGATGAGATGGAGGACCCACAGGAGGATGGGAGAGGTGAACAAGGAGATTTTGTATCCACCAGTGACTTCATAACACCCACTACGAGATCAGCGGAGGAATCGCTGAGCTCAGTTGTAAAGAAACCCCGCTTATTACCGCCTCAGTACAGTGGAGTAGAACAGAGTCCGGTAAGGCAGGAGGCGTATCCTGCTGCTTGCATTCCGGACAACAGTGCTTTTTTGGACGAGTCAAAGGCCAGGGACTTTTGCTCAGGAGGTCAACCTCCCGACGGAATCGGATAAGGAAACAGTGGGGTACTGGTAACTATGTCCGAAATAAGATCTTGCAATGGGGGGAAAAGCTGAATTTCATGTCTTATCCTTGAATGTGAGGGTACTGAAATCAAGAGCTAGACGAACTGCAGTTTTTGATTATATTAAAAAACAAAATCCGGATATCGCATGTCTTCAAGAGTGCGGTATCTCAGAACCCGTCTGTGCTAATGAGTGGCCACATGGGAACTCAATTTGGTCAGGTTCTTGTATAAATAAGAATGATGGTGTGGGGATAGTTTTATGTCATAGAGATCTTGTTTTTGAAAGCTACACGGTGGTGGAGGTGGGGAGGTGCATTATGGCGATGATTAAGTACAAGGGGTGGCGGGTTAGGATTATTAACGTTTATTGTCCTACCGGGAAAAAAGAACGTCTAGAGTTACTAGACAAATTGAATTTTTTTCTGGTAGGTAGAGTGCCGACAATTTTATTGGGTGATTTCAATTGCACTATAGAAGGTGATAAGATGGATGTGACAGGGAATAGATTGCACAAAATTGTTTCAGATTTTTCTTTAACTGATTCTGCATTGATGTTAGGTAAACCCCCACCTGCTACCTTTAAAGCAGATAGGGGTGATTTTTTTTCTAGGATTGATTTTGTTTTTCTTTCCAAAAATTTATTTTGTAGGAAAATGTTATACCTTGATGTTATTTTTTCTGATCACATGTGCTTGTCTGTTTGGGTGGAAGGAGATGAGGAGATTACATATGGTAGAGGTGTGTGGAAACTGAATATGGGTTTGTTAGATGATGAGATGGTGATGAGAGTGTTTAAGTACCAGTATGAAAGATGGAAATTCAGAAAGGATGATTTTGTGAATGTTTTGTGTTGGTGGGATTGGATGAAATCAAGAATAAAACTTTTTTTCAAGAAATGGGGGTATAAGAGGGCGAGGAAGAGGAGGAATGAATACAATGAATTAAATAGGAGAGCTGAGTGGTTGTGGAAATTGAGTGCAATGGGTGTAGATGTGAAAGTTTTGTTGGAAGTTGTTAAAAGGGAAAAGAAAGTGTTTATGGAGAGAAAGGGTAAAGAGATTATTTTTAGGGCGAAAGTTGATATGATTGAGAAGAATGAAAAATGTTCTAGGTTTTTTTTCAAAAAGGTGTGTGGTAAAAAGGAAGATATGTTGGAAGTGGTTGATAGCAAGGGAGAGTGTGTTAGGGGTAAAAGTGTGATTGGGGCAGTGGAAGAGTTCTATGGAAATTTGTATGGGTTGAAGTGGATTGATAAGGACCTTATGATGGAGGTAATGAATGTTTTGGATGAAAAATTAAATGTAGAAAGTCAGAGTTTGGTGTGTGAGGATATTTCTACAGAAGAAATAAAGAAGATTGTGTGGAGTTGTAAAAAAAATAAGACACCGGGTAAGGATGGTATTCCGATTGAGTTGTATGTGAGAGCATGGGACTGGATGGGAAATGATTTTTTGGAAGTATGTAGGTATATGTGGGAAAATGGTGTAATAGGGGAGTCGATGAAAGAAGGCGTGGTAGTTCTGATTTTTAAAAAGGGTGACAAAAATAAACTCGAGAATTGGAGACCAATAACTTTATTAAATGCTGATTATAAGGTATTTGGTAAATTGTTGGCTAATCGGATGCGTGGTGTGATTGATAAGGTTGTGAATGAAGATCAAGTTTGTGCTGTGCCTGGGAGAAGTATGAATGAAAATTTAGTTCTATTGAGAGATTTGATTGGAGATTGCATGAGTAGAAAACAGAAATGCATGTTACTAGCGATAGATTTTGAGAAAGCATTTGACAGAGTGGCACACTGTTTTATGTTTGCAGTTCTAGAGCGAATGGGTTTTCCAAAGAAGTTTGTGGACTGTGTGAAGAGTTTGTATAGTGGGGTGTCAAGTGAGTTTATGATAAATGGTTGGTTGAGTAAAAAGGTGAATGTATGGAGTGGTGTGAGACAAGGCTGCCCAATGTCTCCTGTGCTTTTCATTAGTGTGATTGAGGTATTAATGTGTTTAATAAGGAAGGATAAAGTTATGAGAGGTATGTTGATTCCGGGGAGTATGGGTAAATGTGTGAAAGTGTTAGGATACATGGATGATGTGGTGATTGTAAGTGATAATATGGCTGCTATTAGGAGAGGAAGGTTATGGTTGGATATGTTTTGTGGTGCGTCTGCCTTTAAAATTAACTGGAATAAATGTGTGTTTAAATGTTTTGGGGATAGGAGTATTTGTCTGGAAGATGTTAAGAATGAGAATAATGAGGTGAAGGTGTTAGGTATTTTGTTTAATGATGATTTGAAAGGGAATGAGAGTTGGGATGAATGTGGGAGAAAGATTGAGAGGAAATTAAATTTCTGGAGGTTAAGAGATCTTTCACTCACAGGGAAAGTATTGATTATAAAAGCTGTTATTTTGCCAATTATCCTTTTTGTAGCAGGAGTATACCCTGCATGTTCAAAAAAAGTTGCGAAAGTTGAGAAACTGGTGTTTACGTTTCTTTGGGGAGGACGTATGGAGAAGCTGAAAAGAGAGTATGTGTATAAAAGAAGTGTGAATGGTGGTTTGGATTTCCCTAAGTTTGAAATTTTTCTTGGTTTGAATTATATTAAAAGTTTTGTGGTGTTGGTGGAGAAACAGAATAAGAGTGCATATATGGTAAGATACATGGCTGGATGGATGATGTATGGGTTGAAGTGGTGTGAAAGAGATGCTAGAGTGCCTGTGTCGTTTAAATGTCCAGTGTGGTATGAAGTGGTTGAAAGGTTTATTAGGAAATTTGATTTATTGGCTGTGAGAATGGAAGTGTTTAAAGATAAGAAAAAGGTGATGGCTAAATTTAGAGAAAATGAGGTTGCATGTGATATTGTAGGGTTAAGGTCGGATGTTGCATCAGTAGTGTGGAAGAAATGTTCAATAGTAGGCATATCAAATAGACAGAAAGATATTGTGTGGATGGGGTTGCAAAACATATTGCCTGTGCGTGAAGTCCAGAAAAAAAGGGATTTAATTAGGTCAGAAGTTTGTCCAAGAGATGGGTGCGGGGGATGTGAGTCTGTAAGACATTTATTTTGGGATTGTGGGTATGCAAATGATGTATGGAAAAGAGTGGGAGGTTTAGTTAAAGAGTTGACGGGTGTTGCGTATATGGACTGGAAAGTGGCGATGTTTGGTATTGGTGCGCGTGGTAGGATGAATACAAGGATTTTGTGGTATATAATGGTATGTGTTATGGAGAGTCTGTGGGATGTGAGGAATTTATTAGTGTTCAAGAAAGAAGTAGTGCCTGAGTGTGACTGTGTTAAGTTAGTTCTGTCTAGACTTTATGTAATTCATTTATGGGATAGACAGTATGGTGGAGGTATAGATTCAGAGGGAGTATGGAAGTTTAAAAAATGGAGATCGTTGATCAAGTATTGAATTAAGTTATGATGTATTGTGTTTGTTGTCTTTTGATGATGTGTTTTTTTTTTCTTCTGTATATATGAATTTTGACTTTATTTGAAAATAAAAAAAAAAAAAAAAAAAAAAAAAAAAAAAAAAATCTGTTCTTATCAGTTTAATATCTGATACGTCCCCTATCTGGGGACCATATATTAAATGGATTTTTCGAACAGGGAGATGGAAAAAGAGCTTGCTCTGTCCACTCCACGCATTGACCTGGTATTGCAGTACCTCCAGGACCGGTGCACCCCTTCTAATCCAGTATGAAAAAACAGAATGAAATTGAAATGGATTGCAAGCATCATCCTTCCAGCCAAGCAAGTGGAAAGTTGTGTGTGTCGTGCCTCCTTCAGCTTCTCCTCTGTCTGCCCAGTCAGTGCAGTGTTGCTTTTTGCATATAATACCTGCATCTAGTCTGTCAATCTCCTAATTGCATCAGCTGTCGGTTGTTTCCAGCACCAAGCAACCCATTCAGCCCCAGTGTCGTCACACACACCCTGGATCCAATTAAGACTGATGATTGGTTAATTGGCTTATCACCTGAATGAATTGTTTGGACCTCCCCTCCTCCACGTTTGATTTGGGCCTGTTGTGCACACCTCGGAGGGTTGCTGAGTCGTCTCTGGCAGGCAATTGACCCTTTTTTGTATCAAGTTGGCTGGATGTAACCATTTAGCTTTTGCAGTGCTTCAATAAATGAGTAAAGTTTGCCTGTGTCTCCCTCTTGTGGATCTTTTGAACTGGATTACTTAGTGGCTAAAAAGTAGCCCAGCACTTCCTATGCAGCTGGACCTACCTTGTCTGTTCAATGGACGGAACACTGCGCGTGTCACAAGAGCCTTGTCAGGTCAAGAGGTCAAAGAGGTCAAGTAAGGTCAGCTATTGGATGACATCACAAGGGCCCTGATGGAACACTCAACAATGGTGCCGTGACATCACAATCAACAATGGTTATCCTTTTTTTTTTTTTTTTTTTTTCCTTTCACTCACTACTATTCCTATCATGCTTTCTGCTTGGCGTGCTTTGGCACCGCACCAGGAATTTCGTGCGAAGAAAAGGCGTGTCCAAAAGTCGCGTGTGGGCGGAGCTATGCAGATAGCAAACACGAAAAGAAGCATGCTGGTGTGACTTCTGTGCGTAGGACGCGCGTGAACGTTTTCCCCGGTTTGTGAGAGAAAGAAGCCTCCCGGACTGTGTATTGGGCTGGGGACAGTAGTCTATTGCCTTCATTAGTGCTCTGCATTGGGGACCATCGGCCTGTACTGCGAACCCTTTTCAGGTTATCGCTTCTCGGCCTTTTGGCTAAGATCAAGTGTAGTATCTGTTCTTATCAGTTTAATATCTGATACGTCCCCTATCTGGGGACCATATATTAAATGGATTTTTCGAACAGGGAGATGGAAAAAGAGCTTGCTCTGTCCACTCCACGCATTGACCTGGTATTGCAGTACCTCCAGGACCGGTGCACCCCTTCTAATCCAGTATGAAAAAACAGAATGAAATTGAAATGGATTGCAAGCATCATCCTTCCAGCCAAGCAAGTGGAAAGTTGTGTGTGTCGTGCCTCCTTCAGCTTCTCCTCTGTCTGCCCAGTCAGTGCAGTGTTGCTTTTTGCATATAATACCTGCATCTAGTCTGTCAATCTCCTAATTGCATCAGCTGTCGGTTGTTTCCAGCACCAAGCAACCCATTCAGCCCCAGTGTCGTCACACACACCCTGGATCCAATTAAGACTGATGATTGGTTAATTGGCTTATCACCTGAATGAATTGTTTGGACCTCCCCTCCTCCACGTTTGATTTGGGCCTGTTGTGCACACCTCGGAGGGTTGCTGAGTCGTCTCTGGCAGGCAATTGACCCTTTTTTGTATCAAGTTGGCTGGATGTAACCATTTAGCTTTTGCAGTGCTTCAATAAATGAGTAAAGTTTGCCTGTGTCTCCCTCTTGTGGATCTTTTGAACTGGATTACTTAGTGGCTAAAAAGTAGCCCAGCACTTCCTATGCAGCTGGACCTACCTTGTCTGTTCAATGGACGGAACACTGCGCGTGTCACAAGAGCCTTGTCAGGTCAAGAGGTCAAAGAGGTCAAGTAAGGTCAGCTATTGGATGACATCACAAGGGCCCTGATGGAACACTCAACAATGGTGCCGTGACATCACAATCAACAATGGTTATCCTTTTTTTTTTTTTTTTTTTTTCCTTTCACTCACTACTATTCCTATCATGCTTTCTGCTTGGCGTGCTTTGGCACCGCACCAGGAATTTCGTGCGAAGAAAAGGCGTGTCCAAAAGTCGCGTGTGGGCGGAGCTATGCAGATAGCAAACACGAAAAGAAGCATGCTGGTGTGACTTCTGTGCGTAGGACGCGCGTGAACGTTTTCCCCGGTTTGTGAGAGAAAGAAGCCTCCCGGACTGTGTATTGGGCTGGGGACAGTAGTCTATTGCCTTCATTAGTGCTCTGCATTGGGGACCATCGGCCTGTACTGCGAACCCTTTTCAGGTTATCGCTTCTCGGCCTTTTGGCTAAGATCAAGTGTAGTATCTGTTCTTATCAGTTTAATATCTGATACGTCCCCTATCTGGGGACCATATATTAAATGGATTTTTCGAACAGGGAGATGGAAAAAGAGCTTGCTCTGTCCACTCCACGCATTGACCTGGTATTGCAGTACCTCCAGGACCGGTGCACCCCTTCTAATCCAGTATGAAAAAACAGAATGAAATTGAAATGGATTGCAAGCATCATCCTTCCAGCCAAGCAAGTGGAAAGTTGTGTGTGTCGTGCCTCCTTCAGCTTCTCCTCTGTCTGCCCAGTCAGTGCAGTGTTGCTTTTTGCATATAATACCTGCATCTAGTCTGTCAATCTCCTAATTGCATCAGCTGTCGGTTGTTTCCAGCACCAAGCAACCCATTCAGCCCCAGTGTCGTCACACACACCCTGGATCCAATTAAGACTGATGATTGGTTAATTGGCTTATCACCTGAATGAATTGTTTGGACCTCCCCTCCTCCACGTTTGATTTGGGCCTGTTGTGCACACCTCGGAGGGTTGCTGAGTCGTCTCTGGCAGGCAATTGACCCTTTTTTGTATCAAGTTGGCTGGATGTAACCATTTAGCTTTTGCAGTGCTTCAATAAATGAGTAAAGTTTGCCTGTGTCTCCCTCTTGTGGATCTTTTGAACTGGATTACTTAGTGGCTAAAAAGTAGCCCAGCACTTCCTATGCAGCTGGACCTACCTTGTCTGTTCAATGGACGGAACACTGCGCGTGTCACAAGAGCCTTGTCAGGTCAAGAGGTCAAAGAGGTCAAGTAAGGTCAGCTATTGGATGACATCACAAGGGCCCTGATGGAACACTCAACAATGGTGCCGTGACATCACAATCAACAATGGTTATCCTTTTTTTTTTTTTTTTTTTTTCCTTTCACTCACTACTATTCCTATCATGCTTTCTGCTTGGCGTGCTTTGGCACCGCACCAGGAATTTCGTGCGAAGAAAAGGCGTGTCCAAAAGTCGCGTGTGGGCGGAGCTATGCAGATAGCAAACACGAAAAGAAGCATGCTGGTGTGACTTCTGTGCGTAGGACGCGCGTGAACGTTTTCCCCGGTTTGTGAGAGAAAGAAGCCTCCCGGACTGTGTATTGGGCTGGGGACAGTAGTCTATTGCCTTCATTAGTGCTCTGCATTGGGGACCATCGGCCTGTACTGCGAACCCTTTTCAGGTTATCGCTTCTCGGCCTTTTGGCTAAGATCAAGTGTAGTATCTGTTCTTATCAGTTTAATATCTGATACGTCCCCTATCTGGGGACCATATATTAAATGGATTTTTCGAACAGGGAGATGGAAAAAGAGCTTGCTCTGTCCACTCCACGCATTGACCTGGTATTGCAGTACCTCCAGGACCGGTGCACCCCTTCTAATCCAGTATGAAAAAACAGAATGAAATTGAAATGGATTGCAAGCATCATCCTTCCAGCCAAGCAAGTGGAAAGTTGTGTGTGTCGTGCCTCCTTCAGCTTCTCCTCTGTCTGCCCAGTCAGTGCAGTGTTGCTTTTTGCATATAATACCTGCATCTAGTCTGTCAATCTCCTAATTGCATCAGCTGTCGGTTGTTTCCAGCACCAAGCAACCCATTCAGCCCCAGTGTCGTCACACACACCCTGGATCCAATTAAGACTGATGATTGGTTAATTGGCTTATCACCTGAATGAATTGTTTGGACCTCCCCTCCTCCACGTTTGATTTGGGCCTGTTGTGCACACCTCGGAGGGTTGCTGAGTCGTCTCTGGCAGGCAATTGACCCTTTTTTGTATCAAGTTGGCTGGATGTAACCATTTAGCTTTTGCAGTGCTTCAATAAATGAGTAAAGTTTGCCTGTGTCTCCCTCTTGTGGATCTTTTGAACTGGATTACTTAGTGGCTAAAAAGTAGCCCAGCACTTCCTATGCAGCTGGACCTACCTTGTCTGTTCAATGGACGGAACACTGCGCGTGTCACAAGAGCCTTGTCAGGTCAAGAGGTCAAAGAGGTCAAGTAAGGTCAGCTATTGGATGACATCACAAGGGCCCTGATGGAACACTCAACAATGGTGCCGTGACATCACAATCAACAATGGTTATCCTTTTTTTTTTTTTTTTTTTTTTCCTTTCACTCACTACTATTCCTATCATGCTTTCTGCTTGGCGTGCTTTGGCACCGCACCAGGAATTTCGTGCGAAGAAAAGGCGTGTCCAAAAGTCGCGTGTGGGCGGAGCTATGCAGATAGCAAACACGAAAAGAAGCATGCTGGTGTGACTTCTGTGCGTAGGACGCGCGTGAACGTTTTCCCCGGTTTGTGAGAGAAAGAAGCCTCCCGGACTGTGTATTGGGCTGGGGACAGTAGTCTATTGCCTTCATTAGTGCTCTGCATTGGGGACCATCGGCCTGTACTGCGAACCCTTTTCAGGTTATCGCTTCTCGGCCTTTTGGCTAAGATCAAGTGTAGTATCTGTTCTTATCAGTTTAATATCTGATACGTCCCCTATCTGGGGACCATATATTAAATGGATTTTTCGAACAGGGAGATGGAAAAAGAGCTTGCTCTGTCCACTCCACGCATTGACCTGGTATTGCAGTACCTCCAGGACCGGTGCACCCCTTCTAATCCAGTATGAAAAAACAGAATGAAATTGAAATGGATTGCAAGCATCATCCTTCCAGCCAAGCAAGTGGAAAGTTGTGTGTGTCGTGCCTCCTTCAGCTTCTCCTCTGTCTGCCCAGTCAGTGCAGTGTTGCTTTTTGCATATAATACCTGCATCTAGTCTGTCAATCTCCTAATTGCATCAGCTGTCGGTTGTTTCCAGCACCAAGCAACCCATTCAGCCCCAGTGTCGTCACACACACCCTGGATCCAATTAAGACTGATGATTGGTTAATTGGCTTATCACCTGAATGAATTGTTTGGACCTCCCCTCCTCCACGTTTGATTTGGGCCTGTTGTGCACACCTCGGAGGGTTGCTGAGTCGTCTCTGGCAGGCAATTGACCCTTTTTTGTATCAAGTTGGCTGGATGTAACCATTTAGCTTTTGCAGTGCTTCAATAAATGAGTAAAGTTTGCCTGTGTCTCCCTCTTGTGGATCTTTTGAACTGGATTACTTAGTGGCTAAAAAGTAGCCCAGCACTTCCTATGCAGCTGGACCTACCTTGTCTGTTCAATGGACGGAACACTGCGCGTGTCACAAGAGCCTTGTCAGGTCAAGAGGTCAAAGAGGTCAAGTAAGGTCAGCTATTGGATGACATCACAAGGGCCCTGATGGAACACTCAACAATGGTGCCGTGACATCACAATCAACAATGGTTATCCTTTTTTTTTTTTTTTTTTTTTCCTTTCACTCACTACTATTCCTATCATGCTTTCTGCTTGGCGTGCTTTGGCACCGCACCAGGAATTTCGTGCGAAGAAAAGGCGTGTCCAAAAGTCGCGTGTGGGCGGAGCTATGCAGATAGCAAACACGAAAAGAAGCATGCTGGTGTGACTTCTGTGCGTAGGACGCGCGTGAACGTTTTCCCCGGTTTGTGAGAGAAAGAAGCCTCCCGGACTGTGTATTGGGCTGGGGACAGTAGTCTATTGCCTTCATTAGTGCTCTGCATTGGGGACCATCGGCCTGTACTGCGAACCCTTTTCAGGTTATCGCTTCTCGGCCTTTTGGCTAAGATCAAGTGTAGTATCTGTTCTTATCAGTTTAATATCTGATACGTCCCCTATCTGGGGACCATATATTAAATGGATTTTTCGAACAGGGAGATGGAAAAAGAGCTTGCTCTGTCCACTCCACGCATTGACCTGGTATTGCAGTACCTCCAGGACCGGTGCACCCCTTCTAATCCAGTATGAAAAAACAGAATGAAATTGAAATGGATTGCAAGCATCATCCTTCCAGCCAAGCAAGTGGAAAGTTGTGTGTGTCGTGCCTCCTTCAGCTTCTCCTCTGTCTGCCCAGTCAGTGCAGTGTTGCTTTTTGCATATAATACCTGCATCTAGTCTGTCAATCTCCTAATTGCATCAGCTGTCGGTTGTTTCCAGCACCAAGCAACCCATTCAGCCCCAGTGTCGTCACACACACCCTGGATCCAATTAAGACTGATGATTGGTTAATTGGCTTATCACCTGAATGAATTGTTTGGACCTCCCCTCCTCCACGTTTGATTTGGGCCTGTTGTGCACACCTCGGAGGGTTGCTGAGTCGTCTCTGGCAGGCAATTGACCCTTTTTTGTATCAAGTTGGCTGGATGTAACCATTTAGCTTTTGCAGTGCTTCAATAAATGAGTAAAGTTTGCCTGTGTCTCCCTCTTGTGGATCTTTTGAACTGGATTACTTAGTGGCTAAAAAGTAGCCCAGCACTTCCTATGCAGCTGGACCTACCTTGTCTGTTCAATGGACGGAACACTGCGCGTGTCACAAGAGCCTTGTCAGGTCAAGAGGTCAAAGAGGTCAAGTAAGGTCAGCTATTGGATGACATCACAAGGGCCCTGATGGAACACTCAACAATGGTGCCGTGACATCACAATCAACAATGGTTATCCTTTTTTTTTTTTTTTTTTTTTCCTTTCACTCACTACTATTCCTATCATGCTTTCTGCTTGGCGTGCTTTGGCACCGCACCAGGAATTTCGTGCGAAGAAAAGGCGTGTCCAAAAGTCGCGTGTGGGCGGAGCTATGCAGATAGCAAACACGAAAAGAAGCATGCTGGTGTGACTTCTGTGCGTAGGACGCGCGTGAACGTTTTCCCCGGTTTGTGAGAGAAAGAAGCCTCCCGGACTGTGTATTGGGCTGGGGACAGTAGTCTATTGCCTTCATTAGTGCTCTGCATTGGGGACCATCGGCCTGTACTGCGAACCCTTTTCAGGTTATCGCTTCTCGGCCTTTTGGCTAAGATCAAGTGTAGTATCTGTTCTTATCAGTTTAATATCTGATACGTCCCCTATCTGGGGACCATATATTAAATGGATTTTTCGAACAGGGAGATGGAAAAAGAGCTTGCTCTGTCCACTCCACGCATTGACCTGGTATTGCAGTACCTCCAGGACCGGTGCACCCCTTCTAATCCAGTATGAAAAAACAGAATGAAATTGAAATGGATTGCAAGCATCATCCTTCCAGCCAAGCAAGTGGAAAGTTGTGTGTGTCGTGCCTCCTTCAGCTTCTCCTCTGTCTGCCCAGTCAGTGCAGTGTTGCTTTTTGCATATAATACCTGCATCTAGTCTGTCAATCTCCTAATTGCATCAGCTGTCGGTTGTTTCCAGCACCAAGCAACCCATTCAGCCCCAGTGTCGTCACACACACCCTGGATCCAATTAAGACTGATGATTGGTTAATTGGCTTATCACCTGAATGAATTGTTTGGACCTCCCCTCCTCCACGTTTGATTTGGGCCTGTTGTGCACACCTCGGAGGGTTGCTGAGTCGTCTCTGGCAGGCAATTGACCCTTTTTTGTATCAAGTTGGCTGGATGTAACCATTTAGCTTTTGCAGTGCTTCAATAAATGAGTAAAGTTTGCCTGTGTCTCCCTCTTGTGGATCTTTTGAACTGGATTACTTAGTGGCTAAAAAGTAGCCCAGCACTTCCTATGCAGCTGGACCTACCTTGTCTGTTCAATGGACGGAACACTGCGCGTGTCACAAGAGCCTTGTCAGGTCAAGAGGTCAAAGAGGTCAAGTAAGGTCAGCTATTGGATGACATCACAAGGGCCCTGATGGAACACTCAACAATGGTGCCGTGACATCACAATCAACAATGGTTATCCTTTTTTTTTTTTTTTTTTTTTCCTTTCACTCACTACTATTCCTATCATGCTTTCTGCTTGGCGTGCTTTGGCACCGCACCAGGAATTTCGTGCGAAGAAAAGGCGTGTCCAAAAGTCGCGTGTGGGCGGAGCTATGCAGATAGCAAACACGAAAAGAAGCATGCTGGTGTGACTTCTGTGCGTAGGACGCGCGTGAACGTTTTCCCCGGTTTGTGAGAGAAAGAAGCCTCCCGGACTGTGTATTGGGCTGGGGACAGTAGTCTATTGCCTTCATTAGTGCTCTGCATTGGGGACCATCGGCCTGTACTGCGAACCCTTTTCAGGTTATCGCTTCTCGGCCTTTTGGCTAAGATCAAGTGTAGTATCTGTTCTTATCAGTTTAATATCTGATACGTCCCCTATCTGGGGACCATATATTAAATGGATTTTTCGAACAGGGAGATGGAAAAAGAGCTTGCTCTGTCCACTCCACGCATTGACCTGGTATTGCAGTACCTCCAGGACCGGTGCACCCCTTCTAATCCAGTATGAAAAAACAGAATGAAATTGAAATGGATTGCAAGCATCATCCTTCCAGCCAAGCAAGTGGAAAGTTGTGTGTGTCGTGCCTCCTTCAGCTTCTCCTCTGTCTGCCCAGTCAGTGCAGTGTTGCTTTTTGCATATAATACCTGCATCTAGTCTGTCAATCTCCTAATTGCATCAGCTGTCGGTTGTTTCCAGCACCAAGCAACCCATTCAGCCCCAGTGTCGTCACACACACCCTGGATCCAATTAAGACTGATGATTGGTTAATTGGCTTATCACCTGAATGAATTGTTTGGACCTCCCCTCCTCCACGTTTGATTTGGGCCTGTTGTGCACACCTCGGAGGGTTGCTGAGTCGTCTCTGGCAGGCAATTGACCCTTTTTTGTATCAAGTTGGCTGGATGTAACCATTTAGCTTTTGCAGTGCTTCAATAAATGAGTAAAGTTTGCCTGTGTCTCCCTCTTGTGGATCTTTTGAACTGGATTACTTAGTGGCTAAAAAGTAGCCCAGCACTTCCTATGCAGCTGGACCTACCTTGTCTGTTCAATGGACGGAACACTGCGCGTGTCACAAGAGCCTTGTCAGGTCAAGAGGTCAAAGAGGTCAAGTAAGGTCAGCTATTGGATGACATCACAAGGGCCCTGATGGAACACTCAACAATGGTGCCGTGACATCACAATCAACAATGGTTATCCTTTTTTTTTTTTTTTTTTTTTTCCTTTCACTCACTACTATTCCTATCATGCTTTCTGCTTGGCGTGCTTTGGCACCGCACCAGGAATTTCGTGCGAAGAAAAGGCGTGTCCAAAAGTCGCGTGTGGGCGGAGCTATGCAGATAGCAAACACGAAAAGAAGCATGCTGGTGTGACTTCTGTGCGTAGGACGCGCGTGAACGTTTTCCCCGGTTTGTGAGAGAAAGAAGCCTCCCGGACTGTGTATTGGGCTGGGGACAGTAGTCTATTGCCTTCATTAGTGCTCTGCATTGGGGACCATCGGCCTGTACTGCGAACCCTTTTCAGGTTATCGCTTCTCGGCCTTTTGGCTCGATCAAGTGTAGAGATACACTGGTCTCAGTTGGAAGGTGCTTGGGGTACCCGGCTGCTCGGTCTTTGGAGCGGGCCCTGGTTTATAGCCAGGGTCTTAACCATTGCTACTATTGGGCAGGCGGCTTAGTCCCCAAGCAACGGGAAGGCGATCCGGAGAGGTGAGGCGAGTGATGGCTGGTTCACCTAACGCACCAAATACAGTTCGGCTGTTTATTTCGGAGGAGAAGAGACGGGAGTACGGAGTTCTTCACGTTCAACAGGACGTCTTGGAAGGAGTACTGAAGATGCCCCACGATTCCATCTTCTGTCTGCAGATGTTCCCACAGCAGGGGTTCTATGACGTTTCTTTCTATACGAGGAGTGACATGCGGACCTGTTACCTGAGGAGTCAAGAGTTTGCTGGTCGACCGGAGCTGCAGGGGATTCGTTTCGTTGCCCATGAGACCAAGGAGCGGGTTCCTTTGCTGATCCACATGTATAATCCTTTTGTGACAGATGAGGAGGTTCTGGCCTTCCTCAGAAGGTACTGTGTTTTTGTTTCAGGAGTGGAGAGGAAGAAGAACATTCTTGGGACTTTTAATGGAATGAGGAGAGTCTGGGTGGAGCTCCGCCAGGACCCTAACGGGATAGGTGGGTTGTCTCATCCCCCCCAGAATTTCTCCATAGGTACAAATCGGGGATATCTCCGTTACCCCAGCCAACCGGATTTCTGCAGGAACTGCTTTGGGTTTGGCCATACAAAAGATGGATGTGACAAAGGGCCAGTATGCAGGAACTGTCTGGAGCCAGGCCATGTGGCCTATGAGTGTGATAAGGGCCGCAAATGCCATCTGTGCGGCTCTGGGCTACACCTGGCCAGACAGTGCCCGACTCTGAATGAGGGAACTGTGGGACAGGCACCTGGTGAGATGAGCCAAGCTAGGACTTATGCTGCAGTCGTGAGGAGTGATCCTCCTCCTCGTCCTCTCCCTGAGGTAAAGGAGCCGGACCCAGTGGAGGATCCCACCGGTCTCCATGAGATGGAGGAGGTCGCCCCGGAGACAGTACTTGATCTGCTAAGGGGTGAAGGGGAGAATACTTTGCTTCCCACAGAGTCTGAGGTTCCAGTGGATCCTGGAGAGATGGTAGTGGATAAGGCGAGTTTGAAAAGGAAAACAGATGATGATAGTCCTATTCCACTGAGCCAGAAAATTGATGAGTTTGAGAGCACGGGGGGCGGGGATGATGGAGACTCTAATCCCCCCATTGACTCGGACTCCTCTTCTTCTTCTGTGAGTACAGGTTACTTGGAAAGAAGTACTGTTAAAAAATTTGCAACAAACTTACACTTTCAGAAGAGTATACAGGACATAATTAAGGAGCACCCTGAAATAGAGTCTGCAGAAGACTCGGGGCCCTCGGCACCGAAAAACAGCAAAAGTAAAGGGAAAAGTATTTCGGTGAAGAAAAAGTAAAAATGTTTTGATGTATTATGATGTTTTCTTTTTTCCTAAAAATAATGTGATATGCATTTAACTTTGGGTTCCTTAAATGTGAGGAGCATTCGTTCAGCAGTGCGGAGAACTGCAATTTTTGATATAATTTCTGGATACTCGTTTGATATTTTATGTTTGCAGGAATGCAACTTACAGGAAGAACCTGGAATTACTGAATGGGCCGGAGGGAAGGCGGTGTGGTCTGTATCACAGGGGAAGTGTGAAGGGGTTGGAGTATTATTTAAAGGGAATGACTTTAATGTGAAGAATGTAATTCATGTAGTCCAGGGGAGGGTGTTATTAGTTTATTTTGAATATAGAGGTGAAAATTATAGGTTATTTAATGTGTATGCGCCGGCCGGCAGGAAAGAGAGGGGGGAGGTGTTCGAGAAACTATATTTTTTTCTGGGGGGGAGGGAGAAGACCTTCTTAGTAGGGGACTTTAATTGCACAATAGGTGCTGGGGAGAGAAGTAATGTACAAGGTGGTGGGAATAGTGGGATGGATAGTACAGGAAAACAATTAAAAGAATTAATTGGTCTATTTGATTTTCAGGATGCTTTTAGGGTTAAAAATGATGGTTCTATAGGATATACTTATTTCAGTAATACTGGGAATGTGTCATCAAGGATTGATTTTGTTTTTGTTTCCAGATCCATTTCCGTTTTGGACTTTAAGAGGAGGAGGGTTCCTTTTACGGATCATGCCTGGATTGAATGTGTGGTAGGCAATGGTGGTAGGTATGAATATGGGAAAGGTGTATGGAAGTTGAATGTGTCTCTGTTGATGGATGAGTGTATTTGTGAACAGTATAAAGAGTGGTTGAGAATTTGGGAGCTGAGAAAGGATGAATTTTATAGTGTGTCTGAATGGTGGGATTGGGTGAAGCAAGAAACTAAAAGGTTTTTTATAAAGAAAGGATGTGAGAAGGCAAGGAAGAAGAGGGAAGAGGATGAAAGGTGGCAAAGAAGATTGGATTATTTGTATGAAGTAAAACGTTTAGGTATGGATGTGGAGCGCGAGATAGAGGAAGCTAAAGAAAATGTAAGGAGAACGTTGGATGAGAGGGGGAAGAGAATTATTGCACAAGCAAGGGTGGAAGTTAAGGAGAAAGACGAGAAGTGTACCAAATTTTTCTTTAAGAAGGCGTTTAGTAAAAAGACAGAAATAGTGAGTGTGTTTAGAGATGATGGTGTGGAAGTATTGGAAAAGGATGAGGTGTTGGATGAAGTGTGGAAGTTTTATTCTGAGTTATTTTCGGAGAAAAATCGTGACTACAGTTTGGAAGAAGAATGCTTAAGTTATGTGGATGGGAGTTTGAATAGTGTGGATAAGGATTTTCTGGGTAGCGATATAAGGAAGAGTGAGATAGAAGATGCAGTGAATGGAATGAAGAAAGGGAAAGTAGCTGGGAGTGATGGTTTGCCCGTAGAGTTTTATTGTACGTTTTGGGATGTGATTGGAGACTATGTGTGGAATGTGTGTAAGGAGGTGTTAGAAAGGGGAAACCTAACTAAAAGTATGAAGGAAAGTATTATTGTGTTATTATTCAAAAAAGGAGAGAAGAGATATCTAAAAAATTGGAGGCCGATAGCGCTTTTGAACTGCGACTATAAAATCGTTGCAAAATTAATAGCGAACAGGTTTAAGAGTGTGGTAGAATGCATGGTGGGTGAAGAACAAATGTGTGCGGTGCCGGGTAGGAGAATTTCAGAGTGTTTGTTAGGTTTGAGGGATGTATTGTATGATTGCAAAAGTAGGAAGCAAGGTGTGGCTGTTGTTGCGGTTGATTTCGAAAAGGCATATGATAGGGTAGGACATGATTTTATGTTTAAAGTTTTGGAGAGAATGGGAGTGCCTGGGAAAATGATTAACTGGATTAGATGTTTGTATACGGGGATTGGGAGTAGGATTCAAGTGAATGGGTTTCTGAGTAAAAGTGTGTGTGTTAGATCTGGGGTGAGGCAGGGGTGTCCGTTATCACCAATATTGTTTATTTGTGTGATTGAGCCGTTGTTAGGGATGTTTAGGCGGGACAAAGTGATGAGAGGAGTGGAGATTCCGGGGAGTGGAGGTAAGGATGTACGTGTGATTGGCTATATGGATGACGTGACTGTAGTATGTAAATCAATGGCAGCAGTTAGAAGGTCAAAGTTATTGATTGAATGTTTTTGTTTGATGAGTGGATTTAAGTTAAATGTTGATAAAAGTGAGTGCAAGTTCTTTTGGGATTGGAGAGAAAATGATATATGTGTATGGCCGGTACGAGAGGGTGGTATGGAAGTACTTGGAGTTATATTTGATGAAGATTTGTATGGAAAGGCGAGTTGGGAAAGGGCAGCTGTTAGGATACAAAATAAGATAAACTTTTGGTCTACAAGGACTTTATCTATGGAAGGTAGGGTTTTAGTTATTAAATCTGTTATTTTACCTATTTTGTTATATATTAATTATGTGTTTCCCCCACCAGATCGGGGCCTGGCAAAAATTATTAGGATGGTTTTCTGTTTCTTTTGGAATTCGAGTATGGAGAAATTGAAACGAGAGAAAGTGGTGAAGAAGAGAGCGAATGGTGGGAAAGGTTTGATGAATATTGAAAGGTTCTTGGCGGTCAAGTATGTAAGTTTTTGCATAACTGTTAGTATGAAAGAAAATGTGTATGGCTGCTTGCTGAGGTATTTAGCTGGGAGAATATTGGTAAGGTATAAATTGATGGTGACTGATTCAAGAGTGCCAATAAGTTTTGACGCTCCGTGGTTTTATGTAAGGATGGAAAGGTGTATTAGGAGGAATGAACTGATGGATGTGAGTAAACAGGATTGGTGTGAAAATAGGAAAGTGATGGAGAAATTGGAAGCCAGAGAGACTGTGGAATGTGTGAGTGGGCTAACGGAAAATGAGAGTAAGCGTGTATGGAAGAATGTGTGTAACAAGGAACTAACAAATAGGCAGAAGGATATGGCATGGGCAGTAACTCATAAGTGTCTGCCAACGAGGGAGTTCCAACGTAGGAGGGGGATTATAGATAATGAAAGGTGTCCGAGGGTTGGATGTGGAGGGTGTGAGAATTATATACATTTGCTTTGGGATTGTGCATTTGCAAAGAGTGTTTGGGGAAGGATGGGGAAATTGGTTAAAGGATTGACTGGGATTGAAGTATTGACTTTTCATATGATGATGTATGGTTTGTGTGGGATAAATAGAGAGAAAGCGAGAGTGTTGTGGTTTATTGTTAATTGTGTCAAAGAGGTTCTATGGGATGTACGTAATATTTTGGTGTTTAAACAGAATGAGGTTGCGGTGGATGAATGCTTGGGCATGATCCGAAGTAGGTTGTTTCTTTATGTACTTTGTGATAGGGAAAGGATGGGTACAGTAGACGCTGAAGGCGTCTGGAAGTTTAAAAAATGGCGGTTCTGGTTATGATAAGTAATTATGTTCTTTTCTTTCAGAAAAAGGGAAGTTATCAGAAGTTAAAGAATGATTAAATTTAATTGTTCCTTTTTTGTGGGGCTAGGTGGGAGATGGGGTGTAGTATGATAAGTCTTGAGATAATAAAAAAGTTTATGTTGTTGTATTATTGTATGATTTTTATGACCTTGTCTATGTTGTGGTTTTGTAGAGCCTGAAATGTAGGCCTTAATGATATTTTCGTATTGTATTATGACATGGATTATGTAGTGTATTTTGTTACTTTTCAATAAAAAATTAAAAAAAAAATCTGTTCTTATCAGTTTAATATCTGATACGTCCCCTATCTGGGGACCATATATTAAATGGATTTTTCGAACAGGGAGATGGAAAAAGAGCTTGCTCTGTCCACTCCACGCATTGACCTGGTATTGCAGTACCTCCAGGACCGGTGCACCCCTTCTAATCCAGTATGAAAAAACAGAATGAAATTGAAATGGATTGCAAGCATCATCCTTCCAGCCAAGCAAGTGGAAAGTTGTGTGTGTCGTGCCTCCTTCAGCTTCTCCTCTGTCTGCCCAGTCAGTGCAGTGTTGCTTTTTGCATATAATACCTGCATCTAGTCTGTCAATCTCCTAATTGCATCAGCTGTCGGTTGTTTCCAGCACCAAGCAACCCATTCAGCCCAGTGTCGTCCACACACCCTGGATCCAATTAAGACTGATGATTGGTTAATTGGCTTATCACCTGAATGAATTGTTTGGACCTCCCCTCCTCCACGTTTGATTTGGGCCTGTTGTGCACACCTCGGAGGGTTGCTGAGTCGTCTCTGGCAGGCAATTGACCCTTTTTTGTATCAAGTTGGCTGGATGTAACCATTTAGCTTTTGCAGTGCTTCAATAAATGAGTAAAGTTTGCCTGTGTCTCCCTCTTGTGGATCTTTTGAACTGGATTACTTAGTGGCTAAAAAGTAGCCCAGCACTTCCTATGCAGCTGGACCTACCTTGTCTGTTCAATGGACGGAACACTGCGCGTGTCACAAGAGCCTTGTCAGGTCAAGAGGTCAAAGAGGTCAAGTAAGGTCAGCTATTGGATGACATCACAAGGGCCCTGATGGAACACTCAACAATGGTGCCGTGACATCACAATCAACAATGGTTATCGTTTTTTTTTTTTTTTTTTTTTTCCTTTCACTCACTACTATTCCTATCATGCTTTCTGCTTGGCGTGCTTTGGCACCGCACCAGGAATTTCGTGCGAAGAAAAGGCGTGTCCAAAAGTCGCGTGTGGGCGGAGCTATGCAGATAGCAAACACGAAAAGAAGCATGCTGGTGTGACTTCTGTGCGTAGGACGCGCGCGAACGTTTTCCCCGGTTTGTGAGAGAAAGAAGCCTCCCGGACTGTGTATTGGGCTGGGGACAGTAGTCTATTGCCTTCATTAGTGCTCTGCATTGGGGACCATCGGCCTGTACTGCGAACCCTTTTCAGGTTATCGCTTCTCGGCCTTTTGGCTAAGATCAAGTGTAGTATCTGTTCTTATCAGTTTAATATCTGATACGTCCCCTATCTGGGGACCATATATTAAATGGATTTTTCGAACAGGGAGATGGAAAAAGAGCTTGCTCTGTCCACTCCACGCATTGACCTGGTATTGCAGTACCTCCAGGACCGGTGCACCCCTTCTAATCCAGTATGAAAAAACAGAATGAAATTGAAATGGATTGCAAGCATCATCCTTCCAGCCAAGCAAGTGGAAAGTTGTGTGTGTCGTGCCTCCTTCAGCTTCTCCTCTGTCTGCCCAGTCAGTGCAGTGTTGCTTTTTGCATATAATACCTGCATCTAGTCTGTCAATCTCCTAATTGCATCAGCTGTCGGTTGTTTCCAGCACCAAGCAACCCATTCAGCCCAGTGTCGTCACACACACCCTGGATCCAATTAAGACTGATGATTGGTTAATTGGCTTATCACCTGAATGAATTGTTTGGACCTCCCCTCCTCCACGTTTGATTTGGGCCTGTTGTGCACACCTCGGAGGGTTGCTGAGTCGTCTCTGGCAGGCAATTGACCCTTTTTTGTATCAAGTTGGCTGGATGTAACCATTTAGCTTTTGCAGTGCTTCAATAAATGAGTAAAGTTTGCCTGTGTCTCCCTCTTGTGGATCTTTTGAACTGGATTACTTAGTGGCTAAAAAGTAGCCCAGCACTTCCTATGCAGCTGGACCTACCTTGTCTGTTCAATGGACGGAACACTGCGCGTGTCACAAGAGCCTTGTCAGGTCAAGAGGTCAAAGAGGTCAAGTAAGGTCAGCTATTGGATGACATCACAAGGGCCCTGATGGAACACTCAACAATGGTGCCGTGACATCACAATCAACAATGGTTATCCTTTTTTTTTTTTTTTTTTTTTCCTTTCACTCACTACTATTCCTATCATGCTTTCTGCTTGGCGTGCTTTGGCACCGCACCAGGAATTTCGTGCGAAGAAAAGGCGTGTCCAAAAGTCGCGTGTGGGCGGAGCTATGCAGATAGCAAACACGAAAAGAAGCATGCTGGTGTGACTTCTGTGCGTAGGACGCGCGTGAACGTTTTCCCCGGTTTGTGAGAGAAAGAAGCCTCCCGGACTGTGTATTGGGCTGGGGACAGTAGTCTATTGCCTTCATTAGTGCTCTGCATTGGGGACCATCGGCCTGTACTGCGAACCCTTTTCAGGTTATCGCTTCTCGGCCTTTTGGCTAAGATCAAGTGTAGTATCTGTTCTTATCAGTTTAATATCTGATACGTCCCCTATCTGGGGACCATATATTAAATGGATTTTTCGAACAGGGAGATGGAAAAAGAGCTTGCTCTGTCCACTCCACGCATTGACCTGGTATTGCAGTACCTCCAGGACCGGTGCACCCCTTCTAATCCAGTATGAAAAAACAGAATGAAATTGAAATGGATTGCAAGCATCATCCTTCCAGCCAAGCAAGTGGAAAGTTGTGTGTGTCGTGCCTCCTTCAGCTTCTCCTCTGTCTGCCCAGTCAGTGCAGTGTTGCTTTTTGCATATAATACCTGCATCTAGTCTGTCAATCTCCTAATTGCATCAGCTGTCGGTTGTTTCCAGCACCAAGCAACCCATTCAGCCCCAGTGTCGTCACACACACCCTGGATCCAATTAAGACTGATGATTGGTTAATTGGCTTATCACCTGAATGAATTGTTTGGACCTCCCCTCCTCCACGTTTGATTTGGGCCTGTTGTGCACACCTCGGAGGGTTGCTGAGTCGTCTCTGGCAGGCAATTGACCCTTTTTTGTATCAAGTTGGCTGGATGTAACCATTTAGCTTTTGCAGTGCTTCAATAAATGAGTAAAGTTTGCCTGTGTCTCCCTCTTGTGGATCTTTTGAACTGGATTACTTAGTGGCTAAAAAGTAGCCCAGCACTTCCTATGCAGCTGGACCTACCTTGTCTGTTCAATGGACGGAACACTGCGCGTGTCACAAGAGCCTTGTCAGGTCAAGAGGTCAAAGAGGTCAAGTAAGGTCAGCTATTGGATGACATCACAAGGGCCCTGATGGAACACTCAACAATGGTGCCGTGACATCACAATCAACAATGGTTATCCTTTTTTTTTTTTTTTTTTTTTTCCTTTCACTCACTACTATTCCTATCATGCTTTCTGCTTGGCGTGCTTTGGCACCGCACCAGGAATTTCGTGCGAAGAAAAGGCGTGTCCAAAAGTCGCGTGTGGGCGGAGCTATGCAGATAGCAAACACGAAAAGAAGCATGCTGGTGTGACTTCTGTGCGTAGGACGCGCGTGAACGTTTTCCCCGGTTTGTGAGAGAAAGAAGCCTCCCGGACTGTGTATTGGGCTGGGGACAGTAGTCTATTGCCTTCATTAGTGCTCTGCATTGGGGACCATCGGCCTGTACTGCGAACCCTTTTCAGGTTATCGCTTCTCGGCCTTTTGGCTAAGATCAAGTGTAGTATCTGTTCTTATCAGTTTAATATCTGATACGTCCCCTATCTGGGGACCATATATTAAATGGATTTTTCGAACAGGGAGATGGAAAAAGAGCTTGCTCTGTCCACTCCACGCATTGACCTGGTATTGCAGTACCTCCAGGACCGGTGCACCCCTTCTAATCCAGTATGAAAAAACAGAATGAAATTGAAATGGATTGCAAGCATCATCCTTCCAGCCAAGCAAGTGGAAAGTTGTGTGTGTCGTGCCTCCTTCAGCTTCTCCTCTGTCTGCCCAGTCAGTGCAGTGTTGCTTTTTGCATATAATACCTGCATCTAGTCTGTCAATCTCCTAATTGCATCAGCTGTCGGTTGTTTCCAGCACCAAGCAACCCATTCAGCCCCAGTGTCGTCACACACACCCTGGATCCAATTAAGACTGATGATTGGTTAATTGGCTTATCACCTGAATGAATTGTTTGGACCTCCCCTCCTCCACGTTTGATTTGGGCCTGTTGTGCACACCTCGGAGGGTTGCTGAGTCGTCTCTGGCAGGCAATTGACCCTTTTTTGTATCAAGTTGGCTGGATGTAACCATTTAGCTTTTGCAGTGCTTCAATAAATGAGTAAAGTTTGCCTGTGTCTCCCTCTTGTGGATCTTTTGAACTGGATTACTTAGTGGCTAAAAAGTAGCCCAGCACTTCCTATGCAGCTGGACCTACCTTGTCTGTTCAATGGACGGAACACTGCGCGTGTCACAAGAGCCTTGTCAGGTCAAGAGGTCAAAGAGGTCAAGTAAGGTCAGCTATTGGATGACATCACAAGGGCCCTGATGGAACACTCAACAATGGTGCCGTGACATCACAATCAACAATGGTTATCCTTTTTTTTTTTTTTTTTTTTTTCCTTTCACTCACTACTATTCCTATCATGCTTTCTGCTTGGCGTGCTTTGGCACCGCACCAGGAATTTCGTGCGAAGAAAAGGCGTGTCCAAAAGTCGCGTGTGGGCGGAGCTATGCAGATAGCAAACACGAAAAGAAGCATGCTGGTGTGACTTCTGTGCGTAGGACGCGCGTGAACGTTTTCCCCGGTTTGTGAGAGAAAGAAGCCTCCCGGACTGTGTATTGGGCTGGGGACAGTAGTCTATTGCCTTCATTAGTGCTCTGCATTGGGGACCATCGGCCTGTACTGCGAACCCTTTTCAGGTTATCGCTTCTCGGCCTTTTGGCTAAGATCAAGTGTAGTATCTGTTCTTATCAGTTTAATATCTGATACGTCCCCTATCTGGGGACCATATATTAAATGGATTTTTCGAACAGGGAGATGGAAAAAGAGCTTGCTCTGTCCACTCCACGCATTGACCTGGTATTGCAGTACCTCCAGGACCGGTGCACCCCTTCTAATCCAGTATGAAAAAACAGAATGAAATTGAAATGGATTGCAAGCATCATCCTTCCAGCCAAGCAAGTGGAAAGTTGTGTGTGTCGTGCCTCCTTCAGCTTCTCCTCTGTCTGCCCAGTCAGTGCAGTGTTGCTTTTTGCATATAATACCTGCATCTAGTCTGTCAATCTCCTAATTGCATCAGCTGTCGGTTGTTTCCAGCACCAAGCAACCCATTCAGCCCCAGTGTCGTCACACACACCCTGGATCCAATTAAGACTGATGATTGGTTAATTGGCTTATCACCTGAATGAATTGTTTGGACCTCCCCTCCTCCACGTTTGATTTGGGCCTGTTGTGCACACCTCGGAGGGTTGCTGAGTCGTCTCTGGCAGGCAATTGACCCTTTTTTGTATCAAGTTGGCTGGATGTAACCATTTAGCTTTTGCAGTGCTTCAATAAATGAGTAAAGTTTGCCTGTGTCTCCCTCTTGTGGATCTTTTGAACTGGATTACTTAGTGGCTAAAAAGTAGCCCAGCACTTCCTATGCAGCTGGACCTACCTTGTCTGTTCAATGGACGGAACACTGCGCGTGTCACAAGAGCCTTGTCAGGTCAAGAGGTCAAAGAGGTCAAGTAAGGTCAGCTATTGGATGACATCACAAGGGCCCTGATGGAACACTCAACAATGGTGCCGTGACATCACAATCAACAATGGTTATCCTTTTTTTTTTTTTTTTTTTTTTCCTTTCACTCACTACTATTCCTATCATGCTTTCTGCTTGGCGTGCTTTGGCACCGCACCAGGAATTTCGTGCGAAGAAAAGGCGTGTCCAAAAGTCGCGTGTGGGCGGAGCTATGCAGATAGCAAACACGAAAAGAAGCATGCTGGTGTGACTTCTGTGCGTAGGACGCGCGTGAACGTTTTCCCCGGTTTGTGAGAGAAAGAAGCCTCCCGGACTGTGTATTGGGCTGGGGACAGTAGTCTATTGCCTTCATTAGTGCTCTGCATTGGGGACCATCGGCCTGTACTGCGAACCCTTTTCAGGTTATCGCTTCTCGGCCTTTTGGCTAAGATCAAGTGTAGTATCTGTTCTTATCAGTTTAATATCTGATACGTCCCCTATCTGGGGACCATATATTAAATGGATTTTTCGAACAGGGAGATGGAAAAAGAGCTTGCTCTGTCCACTCCACGCATTGACCTGGTATTGCAGTACCTCCAGGACCGGTGCACCCCTTCTAATCCAGTATGAAAAAACAGAATGAAATTGAAATGGATTGCAAGCATCATCCTTCCAGCCAAGCAAGTGGAAAGTTGTGTGTGTCGTGCCTCCTTCAGCTTCTCCTCTGTCTGCCCAGTCAGTGCAGTGTTGCTTTTTGCATATAATACCTGCATCTAGTCTGTCAATCTCCTAATTGCATCAGCTGTCGGTTGTTTCCAGCACCAAGCAACCCATTCAGCCCCAGTGTCGTCACACACACCCTGGATCCAATTAAGACTGATGATTGGTTAATTGGCTTATCACCTGAATGAATTGTTTGGACCTCCCCTCCTCCACGTTTGATTTGGGCCTGTTGTGCACACCTCGGAGGGTTGCTGAGTCGTCTCTGGCAGGCAATTGACCCTTTTTTGTATCAAGTTGGCTGGATGTAACCATTTAGCTTTTGCAGTGCTTCAATAAATGAGTAAAGTTTGCCTGTGTCTCCCTCTTGTGGATCTTTTGAACTGGATTACTTAGTGGCTAAAAAGTAGCCCAGCACTTCCTATGCAGCTGGACCTACCTTGTCTGTTCAATGGACGGAACACTGCGCGTGTCACAAGAGCCTTGTCAGGTCAAGAGGTCAAAGAGGTCAAGTAAGGTCAGCTATTGGATGACATCACAAGGGCCCTGATGGAACACTCAACAATGGTGCCGTGACATCACAATCAACAATGGTTATCCTTTTTTTTTTTTTTTTTTTTTCCTTTCACTCACTACTATTCCTATCATGCTTTCTGCTTGGCGTGCTTTGGCACCGCACCAGGAATTTCGTGCGAAGAAAAGGCGTGTCCAAAAGTCGCGTGTGGGCGGAGCTATGCAGATAGCAAACACGAAAAGAAGCATGCTGGTGTGACTTCTGTGCGTAGGACGCGCGTGAACGTTTTCCCCGGTTTGTGAGAGAAAGAAGCCTCCCGGACTGTGTATTGGGCTGGGGACAGTAGTCTATTGCCTTCATTAGTGCTCTGCATTGGGGACCATCGGCCTGTACTGCGAACCCTTTTCAGGTTATCGCTTCTCGGCCTTTTGGCTAAGATCAAGTGTAGTATCTGTTCTTATCAGTTTAATATCTGATACGTCCCCTATCTGGGGACCATATATTAAATGGATTTTTCGAACAGGGAGATGGAAAAAGAGCTTGCTCTGTCCACTCCACGCATTGACCTGGTATTGCAGTACCTCCAGGACCGGTGCACCCCTTCTAATCCAGTATGAAAAAACAGAATGAAATTGAAATGGATTGCAAGCATCATCCTTCCAGCCAAGCAAGTGGAAAGTTGTGTGTGTCGTGCCTCCTTCAGCTTCTCCTCTGTCTGCCCAGTCAGTGCAGTGTTGCTTTTTGCATATAATACCTGCATCTAGTCTGTCAATCTCCTAATTGCATCAGCTGTCGGTTGTTTCCAGCACCAAGCAACCCATTCAGCCCCAGTGTCGTCACACACACCCTGGATCCAATTAAGACTGATGATTGGTTAATTGGCTTATCACCTGAATGAATTGTTTGGACCTCCCCTCCTCCACGTTTGATTTGGGCCTGTTGTGCACACCTCGGAGGGTTGCTGAGTCGTCTCTGGCAGGCAATTGACCCTTTTTTGTATCAAGTTGGCTGGATGTAACCATTTAGCTTTTGCAGTGCTTCAATAAATGAGTAAAGTTTGCCTGTGTCTCCCTCTTGTGGATCTTTTGAACTGGATTACTTAGTGGCTAAAAAGTAGCCCAGCACTTCCTATGCAGCTGGACCTACCTTGTCTGTTCAATGGACGGAACACTGCGCGTGTCACAAGAGCCTTGTCAGGTCAAGAGGTCAAAGAGGTCAAGTAAGGTCAGCTATTGGATGACATCACAAGGGCCCTGATGGAACACTCAACAATGGTGCCGTGACATCACAATCAACAATGGTTATCCTTTTTTTTTTTTTTTTTTTTTCCTTTCACTCACTACTATTCCTATCATGCTTTCTGCTTGGCGTGCTTTGGCACCGCACCAGGAATTTCGTGCGAAGAAAAGGCGTGTCCAAAAGTCGCGTGTGGGCGGAGCTATGCAGATAGCAAACACGAAAAGAAGCATGCTGGTGTGACTTCTGTGCGTAGGACGCGCGTGAACGTTTTCCCCGGTTTGTGAGAGAAAGAAGCCTCCCGGACTGTGTATTGGGCTGGGGACAGTAGTCTATTGCCTTCATTAGTGCTCTGCATTGGGGACCATCGGCCTGTACTGCGAACCCTTTTCAGGTTATCGCTTCTCGGCCTTTTGGCTAAGATCAAGTGTAGTATCTGTTCTTATCAGTTTAATATCTGATACGTCCCCTATCTGGGGACCATATATTAAATGGATTTTTCGAACAGGGAGATGGAAAAAGAGCTTGCTCTGTCCACTCCACGCATTGACCTGGTATTGCAGTACCTCCAGGACCGGTGCACCCCTTCTAATCCAGTATGAAAAAACAGAATGAAATTGAAATGGATTGCAAGCATCATCCTTCCAGCCAAGCAAGTGGAAAGTTGTGTGTGTCGTGCCTCCTTCAGCTTCTCCTCTGTCTGCCCAGTCAGTGCAGTGTTGCTTTTTGCATATAATACCTGCATCTAGTCTGTCAATCTCCTAATTGCATCAGCTGTCGGTTGTTTCCAGCACCAAGCAACCCATTCAGCCCCAGTGTCGTCACACACACCCTGGATCCAATTAAGACTGATGATTGGTTAATTGGCTTATCACCTGAATGAATTGTTTGGACCTCCCCTCCTCCACGTTTGATTTGGGCCTGTTGTGCACACCTCGGAGGGTTGCTGAGTCGTCTCTGGCAGGCAATTGACCCTTTTTTGTATCAAGTTGGCTGGATGTAACCATTTAGCTTTTGCAGTGCTTCAATAAATGAGTAAAGTTTGCCTGTGTCTCCCTCTTGTGGATCTTTTGAACTGGATTACTTAGTGGCTAAAAAGTAGCCCAGCACTTCCTATGCAGCTGGACCTACCTTGTCTGTTCAATGGACGGAACACTGCGCGTGTCACAAGAGCCTTGTCAGGTCAAGAGGTCAAAGAGGTCAAGTAAGGTCAGCTATTGGATGACATCACAAGGGCCCTGATGGAACACTCAACAATGGTGCCGTGACATCACAATCAACAATGGTTATCCTTTTTTTTTTTTTTTTTTTTTTCCTTTCACTCACTACTATTCCTATCATGCTTTCTGCTTGGCGTGCTTTGGCACCGCACCAGGAATTTCGTGCGAAGAAAAGGCGTGTCCAAAAGTCGCGTGTGGGCGGAGCTATGCAGATAGCAAACACGAAAAGAAGCATGCTGGTGTGACTTCTGTGCGTAGGACGCGCGTGAACGTTTTCCCCGGTTTGTGAGAGAAAGAAGCCTCCCGGACTGTGTATTGGGCTGGGGACAGTAGTCTATTGCCTTCATTAGTGCTCTGCATTGGGGACCATCGGCCTGTACTGCGAACCCTTTTCAGGTTATCGCTTCTCGGCCTTTTGGCTAAGATCAAGTGTAGTATCTGTTCTTATCAGTTTAATATCTGATACGTCCCCTATCTGGGGACCATATATTAAATGGATTTTTCGAACAGGGAGATGGAAAAAGAGCTTGCTCTGTCCACTCCACGCATTGACCTGGTATTGCAGTACCTCCAGGACCGGTGCACCCCTTCTAATCCAGTATGAAAAAACAGAATGAAATTGAAATGGATTGCAAGCATCATCCTTCCAGCCAAGCAAGTGGAAAGTTGTGTGTGTCGTGCCTCCTTCAGCTTCTCCTCTGTCTGCCCAGTCAGTGCAGTGTTGCTTTTTGCATATAATACCTGCATCTAGTCTGTCAATCTCCTAATTGCATCAGCTGTCGGTTGTTTCCAGCACCAAGCAACCCATTCAGCCCCAGTGTCGTCACACACACCCTGGATCCAATTAAGACTGATGATTGGTTAATTGGCTTATCACCTGAATGAATTGTTTGGACCTCCCCTCCTCCACGTTTGATTTGGGCCTGTTGTGCACACCTCGGAGGGTTGCTGAGTCGTCTCTGGCAGGCAATTGACCCTTTTTTGTATCAAGTTGGCTGGATGTAACCATTTAGCTTTTGCAGTGCTTCAATAAATGAGTAAAGTTTGCCTGTGTCTCCCTCTTGTGGATCTTTTGAACTGGATTACTTAGTGGCTAAAAAGTAGCCCAGCACTTCCTATGCAGCTGGACCTACCTTGTCTGTTCAATGGACGGAACACTGCGCGTGTCACAAGAGCCTTGTCAGGTCAAGAGGTCAAAGAGGTCAAGTAAGGTCAGCTATTGGATGACATCACAAGGGCCCTGATGGAACACTCAACAATGGTGCCGTGACATCACAATCAACAATGGTTATCCTTTTTTTTTTTTTTTTTTTTTCCTTTCACTCACTACTATTCCTATCATGCTTTCTGCTTGGCGTGCTTTGGCACCGCACCAGGAATTTCGTGCGAAGAAAAGGCGTGTCCAAAAGTCGCGTGTGGGCGGAGCTATGCAGATAGCAAACACGAAAAGAAGCATGCTGGTGTGACTTCTGTGCGTAGGACGCGCGTGAACGTTTTCCCCGGTTTGTGAGAGAAAGAAGCCTCCCGGACTGTGTATTGGGCTGGGGACAGTAGTCTATTGCCTTCATTAGTGCTCTGCATTGGGGACCATCGGCCTGTACTGCGAACCCTTTTCAGGTTATCGCTTCTCGGCCTTTTGGCTAAGATCAAGTGTAGTATCTGTTCTTATCAGTTTAATATCTGATACGTCCCCTATCTGGGGACCATATATTAAATGGATTTTTCGAACAGGGAGATGGAAAAAGAGCTTGCTCTGTCCACTCCACGCATTGACCTGGTATTGCAGTACCTCCAGGACCGGTGCACCCCTTCTAATCCAGTATGAAAAAACAGAATGAAATTGAAATGGATTGCAAGCATCATCCTTCCAGCCAAGCAAGTGGAAAGTTGTGTGTGTCGTGCCTCCTTCAGCTTCTCCTCTGTCTGCCCAGTCAGTGCAGTGTTGCTTTTTGCATATAATACCTGCATCTAGTCTGTCAATCTCCTAATTGCATCAGCTGTCGGTTGTTTCCAGCACCAAGCAACCCATTCAGCCCCAGTGTCGTCACACACACCCTGGATCCAATTAAGACTGATGATTGGTTAATTGGCTTATCACCTGAATGAATTGTTTGGACCTCCCCTCCTCCACGTTTGATTTGGGCCTGTTGTGCACACCTCGGAGGGTTGCTGAGTCGTCTCTGGCAGGCAATTGACCCTTTTTTGTATCAAGTTGGCTGGATGTAACCATTTAGCTTTTGCAGTGCTTCAATAAATGAGTAAAGTTTGCCTGTGTCTCCCTCTTGTGGATCTTTTGAACTGGATTACTTAGTGGCTAAAAAGTAGCCCAGCACTTCCTATGCAGCTGGACCTACCTTGTCTGTTCAATGGACGGAACACTGCGCGTGTCACAAGAGCCTTGTCAGGTCAAGAGGTCAAAGAGGTCAAGTAAGGTCAGCTATTGGATGACATCACAAGGGCCCTGATGGAACACTCAACAATGGTGCCGTGACATCACAATCAACAATGGTTATCCTTTTTTTTTTTTTTTTTTTTTCCTTTCACTCACTACTATTCCTATCATGCTTTCTGCTTGGCGTGCTTTGGCACCGCACCAGGAATTTCGTGCGAAGAAAAGGCGTGTCCAAAAGTCGCGTGTGGGCGGAGCTATGCAGATAGCAAACACGAAAAGAAGCATGCTGGTGTGACTTCTGTGCGTAGGACGCGCGTGAACGTTTTCCCCGGTTTGTGAGAGAAAGAAGCCTCCCGGACTGTGTATTGGGCTGGGGACAGTAGTCTATTGCCTTCATTAGTGCTCTGCATTGGGGACCATCGGCCTGTACTGCGAACCCTTTTCAGGTTATCGCTTCTCGGCCTTTTGGCTAAGATCAAGTGTAGTATCTGTTCTTATCAGTTTAATATCTGATACGTCCCCTATCTGGGGACCATATATTAAATGGATTTTTCGAACAGGGAGATGGAAAAAGAGCTTGCTCTGTCCACTCCACGCATTGACCTGGTATTGCAGTACCTCCAGGACCGGTGCACCCCTTCTAATCCAGTATGAAAAAACAGAATGAAATTGAAATGGATTGCAAGCATCATCCTTCCAGCCAAGCAAGTGGAAAGTTGTGTGTGTCGTGCCTCCTTCAGCTTCTCCTCTGTCTGCCCAGTCAGTGCAGTGTTGCTTTTTGCATATAATACCTGCATCTAGTCTGTCAATCTCCTAATTGCATCAGCTGTCGGTTGTTTCCAGCACCAAGCAACCCATTCAGCCCCAGTGTCGTCACACACACCCTGGATCCAATTAAGACTGATGATTGGTTAATTGGCTTATCACCTGAATGAATTGTTTGGACCTCCCCTCCTCCACGTTTGATTTGGGCCTGTTGTGCACACCTCGGAGGGTTGCTGAGTCGTCTCTGGCAGGCAATTGACCCTTTTTTGTATCAAGTTGGCTGGATGTAACCATTTAGCTTTTGCAGTGCTTCAATAAATGAGTAAAGTTTGCCTGTGTCTCCCTCTTGTGGATCTTTTGAACTGGATTACTTAGTGGCTAAAAAGTAGCCCAGCACTTCCTATGCAGCTGGACCTACCTTGTCTGTTCAATGGACGGAACACTGCGCGTGTCACAAGAGCCTTGTCAGGTCAAGAGGTCAAAGAGGTCAAGTAAGGTCAGCTATTGGATGACATCACAAGGGCCCTGATGGAACACTCAACAATGGTGCCGTGACATCACAATCAACAATGGTTATCCTTTTTTTTTTTTTTTTTTTTTCCTTTCACTCACTACTATTCCTATCATGCTTTCTGCTTGGCGTGCTTTGGCACCGCACCAGGAATTTCGTGCGAAGAAAAGGCGTGTCCAAAAGTCGCGTGTGGGCGGAGCTATGCAGATAGCAAACACGAAAAGAAGCATGCTGGTGTGACTTCTGTGCGTAGGACGCGCGTGAACGTTTTCCCCGGTTTGTGAGAGAAAGAAGCCTCCCGGACTGTGTATTGGGCTGGGGACAGTAGTCTATTGCCTTCATTAGTGCTCTGCATTGGGGACCATCGGCCTGTACTGCGAACCCTTTTCAGGTTATCGCTTCTCGGCCTTTTGGCTAAGATCAAGTGTAGTATCTGTTCTTATCAGTTTAATATCTGATACGTCCCCTATCTGGGGACCATATATTAAATGGATTTTTCGAACAGGGAGATGGAAAAAGAGCTTGCTCTGTCCACTCCACGCATTGACCTGGTATTGCAGTACCTCCAGGACCGGTGCACCCCTTCTAATCCAGTATGAAAAAACAGAATGAAATTGAAATGGATTGCAAGCATCATCCTTCCAGCCAAGCAAGTGGAAAGTTGTGTGTGTCGTGCCTCCTTCAGCTTCTCCTCTGTCTGCCCAGTCAGTGCAGTGTTGCTTTTTGCATATAATACCTGCATCTAGTCTGTCAATCTCCTAATTGCATCAGCTGTCGGTTGTTTCCAGCACCAAGCAACCCATTCAGCCCCAGTGTCGTCACACACACCCTGGATCCAATTAAGACTGATGATTGGTTAATTGGCTTATCACCTGAATGAATTGTTTGGACCTCCCCTCCTCCACGTTTGATTTGGGCCTGTTGTGCACACCTCGGAGGGTTGCTGAGTCGTCTCTGGCAGGCAATTGACCCTTTTTTGTATCAAGTTGGCTGGATGTAACCATTTAGCTTTTGCAGTGCTTCAATAAATGAGTAAAGTTTGCCTGTGTCTCCCTCTTGTGGATCTTTTGAACTGGATTACTTAGTGGCTAAAAAGTAGCCCAGCACTTCCTATGCAGCTGGACCTACCTTGTCTGTTCAATGGACGGAACACTGCGCGTGTCACAAGAGCCTTGTCAGGTCAAGAGGTCAAAGAGGTCAAGTAAGGTCAGCTATTGGATGACATCACAAGGGCCCTGATGGAACACTCAACAATGGTGCCGTGACATCACAATCAACAATGGTTATCCTTTTTTTTTTTTTTTTTTTTTCCTTTCACTCACTACTATTCCTATCATGCTTTCTGCTTGGCGTGCTTTGGCACCGCACCAGGAATTTCGTGCGAAGAAAAGGCGTGTCCAAAAGTCGCGTGTGGGCGGAGCTATGCAGATAGCAAACACGAAAAGAAGCATGCTGGTGTGACTTCTGTGCGTAGGACGCGCGTGAACGTTTTCCCCGGTTTGTGAGAGAAAGAAGCCTCCCGGACTGTGTATTGGGCTGGGGACAGTAGTCTATTGCCTTCATTAGTGCTCTGCATTGGGGACCATCGGCCTGTACTGCGAACCCTTTTCAGGTTATCGCTTCTCGGCCTTTTGGCTAAGATCAAGTGTAGTATCTGTTCTTATCAGTTTAATATCTGATACGTCCCCTATCTGGGGACCATATATTAAATGGATTTTTCGAACAGGGAGATGGAAAAAGAGCTTGCTCTGTCCACTCCACGCATTGACCTGGTATTGCAGTACCTCCAGGACCGGTGCACCCCTTCTAATCCAGTATGAAAAAACAGAATGAAATTGAAATGGATTGCAAGCATCATCCTTCCAGCCAAGCAAGTGGAAAGTTGTGTGTGTCGTGCCTCCTTCAGCTTCTCCTCTGTCTGCCCAGTCAGTGCAGTGTTGCTTTTTGCATATAATACCTGCATCTAGTCTGTCAATCTCCTAATTGCATCAGCTGTCGGTTGTTTCCAGCACCAAGCAACCCATTCAGCCCCAGTGTCGTCACACACACCCTGGATCCAATTAAGACTGATGATTGGTTAATTGGCTTATCACCTGAATGAATTGTTTGGACCTCCCCTCCTCCACGTTTGATTTGGGCCTGTTGTGCACACCTCGGAGGGTTGCTGAGTCGTCTCTGGCAGGCAATTGACCCTTTTTTGTATCAAGTTGGCTGGATGTAACCATTTAGCTTTTGCAGTGCTTCAATAAATGAGTAAAGTTTGCCTGTGTCTCCCTCTTGTGGATCTTTTGAACTGGATTACTTAGTGGCTAAAAAGTAGCCCAGCACTTCCTATGCAGCTGGACCTACCTTGTCTGTTCAATGGACGGAACACTGCGCGTGTCACAAGAGCCTTGTCAGGTCAAGAGGTCAAAGAGGTCAAGTAAGGTCAGCTATTGGATGACATCACAAGGGCCCTGATGGAACACTCAACAATGGTGCCGTGACATCACAATCAACAATGGTTATCCTTTTTTTTTTTTTTTTTTTTTTCCTTTCACTCACTACTATTCCTATCATGCTTTCTGCTTGGCGTGCTTTGGCACCGCACCAGGAATTTCGTGCGAAGAAAAGGCGTGTCCAAAAGTCGCGTGTGGGCGGAGCTATGCAGATAGCAAACACGAAAAGAAGCATGCTGGTGTGACTTCTGTGCGTAGGACGCGCGTGAACGTTTTCCCCGGTTTGTGAGAGAAAGAAGCCTCCCGGACTGTGTATTGGGCTGGGGACAGTAGTCTATTGCCTTCATTAGTGCTCTGCATTGGGGACCATCGGCCTGTACTGCGAACCCTTTTCAGGTTATCGCTTCTCGGCCTTTTGGCTAAGATCAAGTGTAGTATCTGTTCTTATCAGTTTAATATCTGATACGTCCCCTATCTGGGGACCATATATTAAATGGATTTTTCGAACAGGGAGATGGAAAAAGAGCTTGCTCTGTCCACTCCACGCATTGACCTGGTATTGCAGTACCTCCAGGACCGGTGCACCCCTTCTAATCCAGTATGAAAAAACAGAATGAAATTGAAATGGATTGCAAGCATCATCCTTCCAGCCAAGCAAGTGGAAAGTTGTGTGTGTCGTGCCTCCTTCAGCTTCTCCTCTGTCTGCCCAGTCAGTGCAGTGTTGCTTTTTGCATATAATACCTGCATCTAGTCTGTCAATCTCCTAATTGCATCAGCTGTCGGTTGTTTCCAGCACCAAGCAACCCATTCAGCCCCAGTGTCGTCACACACACCCTGGATCCAATTAAGACTGATGATTGGTTAATTGGCTTATCACCTGAATGAATTGTTTGGACCTCCCCTCCTCCACGTTTGATTTGGGCCTGTTGTGCACACCTCGGAGGGTTGCTGAGTCGTCTCTGGCAGGCAATTGACCCTTTTTTGTATCAAGTTGGCTGGATGTAACCATTTAGCTTTTGCAGTGCTTCAATAAATGAGTAAAGTTTGCCTGTGTCTCCCTCTTGTGGATCTTTTGAACTGGATTACTTAGTGGCTAAAAAGTAGCCCAGCACTTCCTATGCAGCTGGACCTACCTTGTCTGTTCAATGGACGGAACACTGCGCGTGTCACAAGAGCCTTGTCAGGTCAAGAGGTCAAAGAGGTCAAGTAAGGTCAGCTATTGGATGACATCACAAGGGCCCTGATGGAACACTCAACAATGGTGCCGTGACATCACAATCAACAATGGTTATCCTTTTTTTTTTTTTTTTTTTTTTCCTTTCACTCACTACTATTCCTATCATGCTTTCTGCTTGGCGTGCTTTGGCACCGCACCAGGAATTTCGTGCGAAGAAAAGGCGTGTCCAAAAGTCGCGTGTGGGCGGAGCTATGCAGATAGCAAACACGAAAAGAAGCATGCTGGTGTGACTTCTGTGCGTAGGACGCGCGTGAACGTTTTCCCCGGTTTGTGAGAGAAAGAAGCCTCCCGGACTGTGTATTGGGCTGGGGACAGTAGTCTATTGCCTTCATTAGTGCTCTGCATTGGGGACCATCGGCCTGTACTGCGAACCCTTTTCAGGTTATCGCTTCTCGGCCTTTTGGCTAAGATCAAGTGTAGTATCTGTTCTTATCAGTTTAATATCTGATACGTCCCCTATCTGGGGACCATATATTAAATGGATTTTTCGAACAGGGAGATGGAAAAAGAGCTTGCTCTGTCCACTCCACGCATTGACCTGGTATTGCAGTACCTCCAGGACCGGTGCACCCCTTCTAATCCAGTATGAAAAAACAGAATGAAATTGAAATGGATTGCAAGCATCATCCTTCCAGCCAAGCAAGTGGAAAGTTGTGTGTGTCGTGCCTCCTTCAGCTTCTCCTCTGTCTGCCCAGTCAGTGCAGTGTTGCTTTTTGCATATAATACCTGCATCTAGTCTGTCAATCTCCTAATTGCATCAGCTGTCGGTTGTTTCCAGCACCAAGCAACCCATTCAGCCCCAGTGTCGTCACACACACCCTGGATCCAATTAAGACTGATGATTGGTTAATTGGCTTATCACCTGAATGAATTGTTTGGACCTCCCCTCCTCCACGTTTGATTTGGGCCTGTTGTGCACACCTCGGAGGGTTGCTGAGTCGTCTCTGGCAGGCAATTGACCCTTTTTTGTATCAAGTTGGCTGGATGTAACCATTTAGCTTTTGCAGTGCTTCAATAAATGAGTAAAGTTTGCCTGTGTCTCCCTCTTGTGGATCTTTTGAACTGGATTACTTAGTGGCTAAAAAGTAGCCCAGCACTTCCTATGCAGCTGGACCTACCTTGTCTGTTCAATGGACGGAACACTGCGCGTGTCACAAGAGCCTTGTCAGGTCAAGAGGTCAAAGAGGTCAAGTAAGGTCAGCTATTGGATGACATCACAAGGGCCCTGATGGAACACTCAACAATGGTGCCGTGACATCACAATCAACAATGGTTATCCTTTTTTTTTTTTTTTTTTTTTCCTTTCACTCACTACTATTCCTATCATGCTTTCTGCTTGGCGTGCTTTGGCACCGCACCAGGAATTTCGTGCGAAGAAAAGGCGTGTCCAAAAGTCGCGTGTGGGCGGAGCTATGCAGATAGCAAACACGAAAAGAAGCATGCTGGTGTGACTTCTGTGCGTAGGACGCGCGTGAACGTTTTCCCCGGTTTGTGAGAGAAAGAAGCCTCCCGGACTGTGTATTGGGCTGGGGACAGTAGTCTATTGCCTTCATTAGTGCTCTGCATTGGGGACCATCGGCCTGTACTGCGAACCCTTTTCAGGTTATCGCTTCTCGGCCTTTTGGCTAAGATCAAGTGTAGTATCTGTTCTTATCAGTTTAATATCTGATACGTCCCCTATCTGGGGACCATATATTAAATGGATTTTTCGAACAGGGAGATGGAAAAAGAGCTTGCTCTGTCCACTCCACGCATTGACCTGGTATTGCAGTACCTCCAGGACCGGTGCACCCCTTCTAATCCAGTATGAAAAAACAGAATGAAATTGAAATGGATTGCAAGCATCATCCTTCCAGCCAAGCAAGTGGAAAGTTGTGTGTGTCGTGCCTCCTTCAGCTTCTCCTCTGTCTGCCCAGTCAGTGCAGTGTTGCTTTTTGCATATAATACCTGCATCTAGTCTGTCAATCTCCTAATTGCATCAGCTGTCGGTTGTTTCCAGCACCAAGCAACCCATTCAGCCCCAGTGTCGTCACACACACCCTGGATCCAATTAAGACTGATGATTGGTTAATTGGCTTATCACCTGAATGAATTGTTTGGACCTCCCCTCCTCCACGTTTGATTTGGGCCTGTTGTGCACACCTCGGAGGGTTGCTGAGTCGTCTCTGGCAGGCAATTGACCCTTTTTTGTATCAAGTTGGCTGGATGTAACCATTTAGCTTTTGCAGTGCTTCAATAAATGAGTAAAGTTTGCCTGTGTCTCCCTCTTGTGGATCTTTTGAACTGGATTACTTAGTGGCTAAAAAGTAGCCCAGCACTTCCTATGCAGCTGGACCTACCTTGTCTGTTCAATGGACGGAACACTGCGCGTGTCACAAGAGCCTTGTCAGGTCAAGAGGTCAAAGAGGTCAAGTAAGGTCAGCTATTGGATGACATCACAAGGGCCCTGATGGAACACTCAACAATGGTGCCGTGACATCACAATCAACAATGGTTATCCTTTTTTTTTTTTTTTTTTTTTTCCTTTCACTCACTACTATTCCTATCATGCTTTCTGCTTGGCGTGCTTTGGCACCGCACCAGGAATTTCGTGCGAAGAAAAGGCGTGTCCAAAAGTCGCGTGTGGGCGGAGCTATGCAGATAGCAAACACGAAAAGAAGCATGCTGGTGTGACTTCTGTGCGTAGGACGCGCGTGAACGTTTTCCCCGGTTTGTGAGAGAAAGAAGCCTCCCGGACTGTGTATTGGGCTGGGGACAGTAGTCTATTGCCTTCATTAGTGCTCTGCATTGGGGACCATCGGCCTGTACTGCGAACCCTTTTCAGGTTATCGCTTCTCGGCCTTTTGGCTAAGATCAAGTGTAGTATCTGTTCTTATCAGTTTAATATCTGATACGTCCCCTATCTGGGGACCATATATTAAATGGATTTTTCGAACAGGGAGATGGAAAAAGAGCTTGCTCTGTCCACTCCACGCATTGACCTGGTATTGCAGTACCTCCAGGACCGGTGCACCCCTTCTAATCCAGTATGAAAAAACAGAATGAAATTGAAATGGATTGCAAGCATCATCCTTCCAGCCAAGCAAGTGGAAAGTTGTGTGTGTCGTGCCTCCTTCAGCTTCTCCTCTGTCTGCCCAGTCAGTGCAGTGTTGCTTTTTGCATATAATACCTGCATCTAGTCTGTCAATCTCCTAATTGCATCAGCTGTCGGTTGTTTCCAGCACCAAGCAACCCATTCAGCCCCAGTGTCGTCACACACACCCTGGATCCAATTAAGACTGATGATTGGTTAATTGGCTTATCACCTGAATGAATTGTTTGGACCTCCCCTCCTCCACGTTTGATTTGGGCCTGTTGTGCACACCTCGGAGGGTTGCTGAGTCGTCTCTGGCAGGCAATTGACCCTTTTTTGTATCAAGTTGGCTGGATGTAACCATTTAGCTTTTGCAGTGCTTCAATAAATGAGTAAAGTTTGCCTGTGTCTCCCTCTTGTGGATCTTTTGAACTGGATTACTTAGTGGCTAAAAAGTAGCCCAGCACTTCCTATGCAGCTGGACCTACCTTGTCTGTTCAATGGACGGAACACTGCGCGTGTCACAAGAGCCTTGTCAGGTCAAGAGGTCAAAGAGGTCAAGTAAGGTCAGCTATTGGATGACATCACAAGGGCCCTGATGGAACACTCAACAATGGTGCCGTGACATCACAATCAACAATGGTTATCCTTTTTTTTTTTTTTTTTTTTTTCCTTTCACTCACTACTATTCCTATCATGCTTTCTGCTTGGCGTGCTTTGGCACCGCACCAGGAATTTCGTGCGAAGAAAAGGCGTGTCCAAAAGTCGCGTGTGGGCGGAGCTATGCAGATAGCAAACACGAAAAGAAGCATGCTGGTGTGACTTCTGTGCGTAGGACGCGCGTGAACGTTTTCCCCGGTTTGTGAGAGAAAGAAGCCTCCCGGACTGTGTATTGGGCTGGGGACAGTAGTCTATTGCCTTCATTAGTGCTCTGCATTGGGGACCATCGGCCTGTACTGCGAACCCTTTTCAGGTTATCGCTTCTCGGCCTTTTGGCTAAGATCAAGTGTAGGGATACATTGGGTCTTGGTCAGAAGGTGCCTGGGGTACCCGATTCCTCGGCCTTGGGGGACGGCACGGGTTTATAGCCCGTGTTGCGCCCCCTTGCTGCTATAGGGGATAGGCTTAGTCCCCAGGCAACGGGAGGCGATCGCGCTCATCAGTGATATTTATCGCTGGGAGCGTTCTTTATTTATTATTTTTTGGAGCGTGTTCATCTGGGCGTTTGGACATCTGAGGTCCCCGTCCCCGGACTGGATTGGAGACTCATCTCGCTGGGTGTGTGTCCTTTTTTGGTTTCGGGGTCGGGATTAGGCCTTGGCGTGTGGAGATGCCGTTCTCCTTTGACTTTGCGGATGGGGAAACCCATATACATCAGTCCATCCGGATTGAGGTGGCGGAAAAATTCCGGGATCGAAAGACGCTACGATATATTGTGGCCGAAATCCTGAACGGTGTTTTTCAGGTCAGAAGGGAGGACATCCTGTGTCTACGAGACCAGGAATATAAGGGCCTATATACCATCACCTTCTGCACGAAAGCATGTTGTGATAACATCTATGCAGCATTGCAGGTTGCGGACCAGGCCGATGACCGTCTTGACGGTCTCCATTTTGGGCTCCTCTACGGTGAGGAGTCGGTACATTTGGTTGTATGTATGTACAATCCATTTGTACCAGAGGAAGATGTTACTCTATTCCTCAGGCGGTATTGTCGAGAAGTTCACTTCTCACATGAAGTTAAAAACTCGGAAAATTTTTGGAATGGCAAAAGGAAATACTTTGTGAAATTTGAGAAGGACCCTGCAGGCATTGGGGGTCTCTCTCACCCGCCATCGAATTTTGCCATTGGGAGGAACAGGGGTTATCTCCTGTACTCCCAAATGCCCTCATTTTGCAGAAACTGCCAAAGATTCGGGCATACAAGAGAAAACTGCGATTCAGGGGTAAAACGTTGCAACAGATGCGGTAGTGAGGGACATGTGGCCTCAAGTTGCAACGCCTGTGACCTATGTGGCGAAAATGGTCACAAGTATAAAGACTGCCCTCTTAAAGCCCGTACGTATAAAGCATCCGTGGTGGTGACCGGGCAAAAGACACCCAGGCCGGGGCCAAGGCAGCAGCCCATAACAGATATGGGTGCTGTTGGTAATGCCCCGGGACCTGAACCGAAGGTGGCTGGTGAAACCGAGCCAGGGTCCTCTAAAGCCCCACCGGGCGGCCCGATGGGGGAGAAAGTAGAGGCTGGCTATAATTCCAACAGAGAGTCTAAACAGGGCTGTACTAGCTCTGCAAGGGCCGCAAGACCCCTGGCCGACCCGGACCAGGGAAAGAGTAGGCGATCCTCTGTAACCCTTACAGAGGATTCGGCCAAAGACAATCTGGACAAAGTAAGCAAGACTGGGGTGAGCCCGATGGGAAACCCCAGCAGCCAGACTGGGAAAGTCAAAAAGTTTGACAGAAAACACTCTTTGAAGGCGAGAGAGGAGTGTTCCCAAGACATTATTTCGCAAGCCGAAAGCTTGTGGAGTGGCCCCGAGCCTAGCCCTGGTGCAGCACGAGTACAGGGCAGGGCAAAGAAAGGCCAAGGTGCGGAAAGCTCGGAGATTTCCCAGACGGGCCCTGCGACCCCATTTAAGCCAGGCCTGATGCGGAGGGCCTCTGATGCTGAGCGGCAGCATTCAGAGAGATATCCGGAGGCAAGTCCCTCTACGACGGTGGTAGAGGGGACTCCGGTAAAAGACAGACGGAGAGACACGGGAATTCCGCAGAGGCCGAGTGGAAAGACGAAGAAAGAGGTCCAAGATGACAACGTTGAACCAGAGACGAAGAGAGCGGTGGGCGATGCGATGGATACCTCCCATACGGCGAAAAGGACAAGAGAGGAAGAAGGATATGGATCACAGAGAAAAGCCAAACCCCGTAGCTCAAAAGAAGATGAGGTTAGAAAAGAAATTGGATCGCAGCACATCTCTGAGACTGACCAAAGCATTTTTTCTGTTTGTCCGGATCCTGGTATCTCCTGCTCCCAAGAAATTGAGGAGGCAGCATCTTCTGAGCTAGAAACTGACTCTCCCTGATATTTATGTCATCTTTGTCTATAAAAATTTCCTCACTGAATGTGAGGTCATTAAAGAGTCCTGTGCGCAGGGCGGCTTTATTTTCTTTCCTAGAGACTTTGGACTTTGATATTTGCCTATTACAAGAATGCGGAATACCAAATCGAATGGAGTATAACGATATTAAAAAAGACTGGAAGCTGGGCCCTTCAGTGTGGTCCGGGGCAAATAATAATAGATCTGTTGGTGTTGGCGTGCTGTGTCGTGGTAATTTTATACAAATACAATCTGTGATCGAAATTTTACCAGGCAGAGCAATTTTAATACATTTACGTTTTAAGGGTCTTTTATGTCGTGTTTTAAATGTATACGCCCCTCCTGATAAACAGGAGAGGGCGGAGCTTTTTAACATTTTACCATTGTTTTGTACAGGTTCCGCCCCCTTGCTGGTAGGAGGTGATTTTAATTGTATTCGTGAAGGTGAAACCAGGCAAGGGGGTGATGGGAACAGGAAGGACCGCACTTCCTACCTGCTTAAAAATTTTATTGAGGATTTTAACTTAAAGGATTGCTGGAGGTCGCTCTTGCCGGCGGACCCAGGTGCCACTTGGTCCAATGGGAGAGTGAACTCCAGAATCGATTTTATGTTTGCTTCCAATAACTTTTCTCCCCTGAAATGTGAACTCGTTGACAATGTTTTCTCAGATCACAAGCTTTTATCGACACAGCTAGAGACGGAGGACGAACAAAAGGTAAACAAAGGTTATTGGAAGCTGAATGTTTTGCTATTAGAAAACCCTGAAATTAAGGCGGAATTTGTGCGGACCTACCAGTGCTGGCAGCAAGAAAGAAATTCCCATGAATCGGTGCTGCACTGGTGGGAGGGCATAAAGCCTAAAATTAAATTATTTTTTATTAAAGCAGGTAGGAAGAAAGCAAAGGAAAAGAAACAATGGTATAATGTTCTTAACAAACGTCTTAATGTTTTGTTTAAATTAAAAGAAATTGGTATGGAGGTAGACCTAGATATGGTTAATTTAAAAGCAGAAATAAAAAAATGTATCGAGGACAAAGGTAAACAAATAATTTTTAACTCTCGTGTAAAATACCTAGAAGAAGATGAAAAGTGTTCCCGTTTCTTTTTTAAAAAAATAAATAAAAGGCGTGAGGTAATTTTAAATTTAGAAGGGGAAACCACAGTAAATGGAATGCTAAAATCAACTTTTAATTTTTACCAATTTCTTTTTAATAAAAAATCTATTGACATGTCCTTTTTAAATGATGTTATTAATTCCCTTGATTTTAAGTTAGATATTTTAGACCAAGAAGTTTTATCCCGTGATCTTACCATAGAGGAGCTTTTATTTGCTTTTAAAAGTTTTTCTAACGGGAAAACGCCGGGTGAGGATGGGCTCCCCATAGAATTTTATCTAGCTTTTTGGGAAATTTTAAAAAGTGACATGTTTTTATTATACAAAGAAACTTTCACTGTTAAAGAACTGCCACAGTCCTGGAGGAAAGGGATAGTTTCTTTGCTATTTAAAAAAGGGGACAAAAGCCAGTTAAAAAATTGGAGACCCATTACACTTTTAAACGTAGATTATAAAATTTTAGCCAAACTTTTAGCAGTACGTCTTAAACCTTTTATTGATAAAATAATACATCCTAATCAGGTTTGTGGGGTACCTGGTAGATCAATTGCTGAAGCTTTAAATATTTTAAGAGATGTAATTTGGTATTTTAAAGACAGAAATCAGACCCTTGCCATTTTATCACTTGACTTCGAAAAAGCCTTTGACAGAGTGTCCCATGAATATCTTTTTATAGTTTTAAAAAAATTATGTTTGCCTGATTTTATAATAAACAAAATTAAACTTTTATATAGTTCTTGCTTTAGTCACATTTCCGTTAATGGTTTTTTAACAAAAGGTGTCCCTCTTTTATCAGGGGTAAAACAGGGGTGCCCCCTATCCCCCTTTTTATTCATTTGTGCAATAGAGCCCCTTCTAGCCACGTTAAGACGAGATAAGATGGTGAAGGGGGTACCAATCCCCGGGGGAGGGGGTAATCAATTGAAGGTTTTAAGTTACATGGATGATGTTACAGTGTTATGTCCAAGCTCCCCGACATTAAGACGTACCCTAATGAACACCACCTTTTTCTGTGAAGCTTCAGGTTTTAAACTAAATGTAAATAAATGTGACTGTTTTTATATAGGGGATTGGGATTCTTCAATAACATCTGGAATCCAAATGCAACAAGACCAAATAAAAATTTTAGGGGTTATTTTTAATCAGGCTAATAATGGAGTTTGTAATTGGGACATTGCAATTAATAAAATAGAGAAAAAGGTTTTAATGTGGAACATGAGGAATCTTACAATGGAGGGGAAAATTTTAATAATAAAAATGGTTTTAATTCCTATTTTACTTTACATAGCAATGGTTTTTCCCCCCTCAAATCTATATATTAAAAGAGTAACTCGTATCTGTTTTAAATTTTTATGGGGTTCATCAATGGAAAAATTAAAGCGTGAAAGTATGTATAAAAGTAGAGTCAATGGCGGTAAAGATGTTCCCAACCTTTTTAACTTCTTTTATATTAAATATTTCTGTTTCTGTTTTAAGATGTTTAAATCTAATGGCATTTTTAGTTATTTTTTAAAATATGCAACGGGCATGGTTTTTAAAAGATGGTACCGTCCCTCTCTAAATGCTCCTGTTCTTCTGTGTCCCCCTAAACATTATGCGGTCCTAGAAAAAACGGTCAGACTCCTACGCCTCCAAGAATTGGAGCCTGACATTTTGGGGGACCAGAGAAAAGTGTCAAAACTGTGTCGAAAGAATGAGGAGGTAGTGACAGTTTCCAATTTCTCGCAGGATAGATCCAAAAAAGTGTGGCGGAACGTATACGGGAAGTTTCTAGCAAATATCCACAAGGATCTGTCCTGGGCAATCGCCCACCAGTGCCTCCCTACCCGTGAGTTTCAATATAGGCGAGGGCTGGTGGCGAGAGCCAGATGTCCAAGAGACAGATGTGGAGATGATGAGACGGTGCTGCACTTGTTCTGGAACTGTCACTACGCTCAGGAGATTTGGAAGAGAGCGGGCCTTCTTTTTAAATGGATATGTGGTCTTAAAGATTTTAATCACGAATACGTTTTATATGGACTTTTTACTTGCCCTACACCCAAGCAACAAAGAGTTTGCTGGATGATTATTAACTGTTTTAAAAATGCCATTTGGAAGACTAGAAATATTTTAATATTTAAGCGTGATGACATTGATGTAAGAAACTGTATGAAAATGGCTTTGAGTGAATTATATATTTATTTCTTAAGAGATAAGAAAAATATGGGCATAAAAGAAGCCAATTCTTTATGGTGTTTAGCAGCCTGGAACACAATTGTATTATAACTTATATTCTTTACCATTGTCTTAATGTAATATAATATTTATGTTTTTATTATACCCCTGTTTCTTTTGTCAAAACTTATACTTTAATAAATTTATGTTAAAACCTTATCTGTTCTTATCAGTTTAATATCTGATACGTGCCCTATCTGGGGACCATATATTAAATGGATTTTTCGAACAGGGAGATGGAAAAAGAGCTTGCTCTGTCCACTCCACGCATTGACCTGGTATTGCAGTACCTCCAGGACCGGTGCACCCCTTCTAATCCAGTATGAAAAAACAGAATGAAATTGAAATGGATTGCAAGCATCATCCTTCCAGCCAAGCAAGTGGAAAGTTGTGTGTGTCGTGCCTCCTTCAGCTTCTCCTCTGTCTGCCCAGTCAGTGCAGTGTTGCTTTTTGCATATAATACCTGCATCTAGTCTGTCAATCTCCTAATTGCATCAGCTGTCGGTTGTTTCCAGCACCAAGCAACCCATTCAGCCCCAGTGTCGTCACACACACCCTGGATCCAATTAAGACTGATGATTGGTTAATTGGCTTATCACCTGAATGAATTGTTTGGACCTCCCCTCCTCCACGTTTGATTTGGGCCTGTTGTGCACACCTCGGAGGGTTGCTGAGTCGTCTCTGGCAGGCAATTGACCCTTTTTTGTATCAAGTTGGCTGGATGTAACCATTTAGCTTTTGCAGTGCTTCAATAAATGAGTAAAGTTTGCCTGTGTCTCCCTCTTGTGGATCTTTTGAACTGGATTACTTAGTGGCTAAAAAGTAGCCCAGCACTTCCTATGCAGCTGGACCTACCTTGTCTGTTCAATGGACGGAACACTGCGCGTGTCACAAGAGCCTTGTCAGGTCAAGAGGTCAAAGAGGTCAAGTAAGGTCAGCTATTGGATGACATCACAAGGGCCCTGATGGAACACTCAACAATGGTGCCGTGACATCACAATCAACAATGGTTATCCTTTTTTTTTTTTTTTTTTTTTCCTTTCACTCACTACTATTCCTATCATGCTTTCTGCTTGGCGTGCTTTGGCACCGCACCAGGAATTTCGTGCGAAGAAAAGGCGTGTCCAAAAGTCGCGTGTGGGCGGAGCTATGCAGATAGCAAACACGAAAAGAAGCATGCTGGTGTGACTTCTGTGCGTAGGACGCGCGTGAACGTTTTCCCCGGTTTGTGAGAGAAAGAAGCCTCCCGGACTGTGTATTGGGCTGGGGACAGTAGTCTATTGCCTTCATTAGTGCTCTGCATTGGGGACCATCGGCCTGTACTGCGAACCCTTTTCAGGTTATCGCTTCTCGGCCTTTTGGCTAAGATCAAGTGTAGTATCTGTTCTTATCAGTTTAATATCTGATACGTCCCCTATCTGGGGACCATATATTAAATGGATTTTTCGAACAGGGAGATGGAAAAAGAGCTTGCTCTGTCCACTCCACGCATTGACCTGGTATTGCAGTACCTCCAGGACCGGTGCACCCCTTCTAATCCAGTATGAAAAAACAGAATGAAATTGAAATGGATTGCAAGCATCATCCTTCCAGCCAAGCAAGTGGAAAGTTGTGTGTGTCGTGCCTCCTTCAGCTTCTCCTCTGTCTGCCCAGTCAGTGCAGTGTTGCTTTTTGCATATAATACCTGCATCTAGTCTGTCAATCTCCTAATTGCATCAGCTGTCGGTTGTTTCCAGCACCAAGCAACCCATTCAGCCCCAGTGTCGTCACACACACCCTGGATCCAATTAAGACTGATGATTGGTTAATTGGCTTATCACCTGAATGAATTGTTTGGACCTCCCCTCCTCCACGTTTGATTTGGGCCTGTTGTGCACACCTCGGAGGGTTGCTGAGTCGTCTCTGGCAGGCAATTGACCCTTTTTTGTATCAAGTTGGCTGGATGTAACCATTTAGCTTTTGCAGTGCTTCAATAAATGAGTAAAGTTTGCCTGTGTCTCCCTCTTGTGGATCTTTTGAACTGGATTACTTAGTGGCTAAAAAGTAGCCCAGCACTTCCTATGCAGCTGGACCTACCTTGTCTGTTCAATGGACGGAACACTGCGCGTGTCACAAGAGCCTTGTCAGGTCAAGAGGTCAAAGAGGTCAAGTAAGGTCAGCTATTGGATGACATCACAAGGGCCCTGATGGAACACTCAACAATGGTGCCGTGACATCACAATCAACAATGGTTATCCTTTTTTTTTTTTTTTTTTTTTTCCTTTCACTCACTACTATTCCTATCATGCTTTCTGCTTGGCGTGCTTTGGCACCGCACCAGGAATTTCGTGCGAAGAAAAGGCGTGTCCAAAAGTCGCGTGTGGGCGGAGCTATGCAGATAGCAAACACGAAAAGAAGCATGCTGGTGTGACTTCTGTGCGTAGGACGCGCGTGAACGTTTTCCCCGGTTTGTGAGAGAAAGAAGCCTCCCGGACTGTGTATTGGGCTGGGGACAGTAGTCTATTGCCTTCATTAGTGCTCTGCATTGGGGACCATCGGCCTGTACTGCGAACCCTTTTCAGGTTATCGCTTCTCGGCCTTTTGGCTAAGATCAAGTGTAGTATCTGTTCTTATCAGTTTAATATCTGATACGTCCCCTATCTGGGGACCATATATTAAATGGATTTTTCGAACAGGGAGATGGAAAAAGAGCTTGCTCTGTCCACTCCACGCATTGACCTGGTATTGCAGTACCTCCAGGACCGGTGCACCCCTTCTAATCCAGTATGAAAAAACAGAATGAAATTGAAATGGATTGCAAGCATCATCCTTCCAGCCAAGCAAGTGGAAAGTTGTGTGTGTCGTGCCTCCTTCAGCTTCTCCTCTGTCTGCCCAGTCAGTGCAGTGTTGCTTTTTGCATATAATACCTGCATCTAGTCTGTCAATCTCCTAATTGCATCAGCTGTCGGTTGTTTCCAGCACCAAGCAACCCATTCAGCCCCAGTGTCGTCACACACACCCTGGATCCAATTAAGACTGATGATTGGTTAATTGGCTTATCACCTGAATGAATTGTTTGGACCTCCCCTCCTCCACGTTTGATTTGGGCCTGTTGTGCACACCTCGGAGGGTTGCTGAGTCGTCTCTGGCAGGCAATTGACCCTTTTTTGTATCAAGTTGGCTGGATGTAACCATTTAGCTTTTGCAGTGCTTCAATAAATGAGTAAAGTTTGCCTGTGTCTCCCTCTTGTGGATCTTTTGAACTGGATTACTTAGTGGCTAAAAAGTAGCCCAGCACTTCCTATGCAGCTGGACCTACCTTGTCTGTTCAATGGACGGAACACTGCGCGTGTCACAAGAGCCTTGTCAGGTCAAGAGGTCAAAGAGGTCAAGTAAGGTCAGCTATTGGATGACATCACAAGGGCCCTGATGGAACACTCAACAATGGTGCCGTGACATCACAATCAACAATGGTTATCCTTTTTTTTTTTTTTTTTTTTCCTTTCACTCACTACTATTCCTATCATGCTTTCTGCTTGGCGTGCTTTGGCACCGCACCAGGAATTTCGTGCGAAGAAAAGGCGTGTCCAAAAGTCGCGTGTGGGCGGAGCTATGCAGATAGCAAACACGAAAAGAAGCATGCTGGTGTGACTTCTGTGCGTAGGACGCGCGTGAACGTTTTCCCCGGTTTGTGAGAGAAAGAAGCCTCCCGGACTGTGTATTGGGCTGGGGACAGTAGTCTATTGCCTTCATTAGTGCTCTGCATTGGGGACCATCGGCCTGTACTGCGAACCCTTTTCAGGTTATCGCTTCTCGGCCTTTTGGCTAAGATCAAGTGTAGTATCTGTTCTTATCAGTTTAATATCTGATACGTCCCCTATCTGGGGACCATATATTAAATGGATTTTTCGAACAGGGAGATGGAAAAAGAGCTTGCTCTGTCCACTCCACGCATTGACCTGGTATTGCAGTACCTCCAGGACCGGTGCACCCCTTCTAATCCAGTATGAAAAAACAGAATGAAATTGAAATGGATTGCAAGCATCATCCTTCCAGCCAAGCAAGTGGAAAGTTGTGTGTGTCGTGCCTCCTTCAGCTTCTCCTCTGTCTGCCCAGTCAGTGCAGTGTTGCTTTTTGCATATAATACCTGCATCTAGTCTGTCAATCTCCTAATTGCATCAGCTGTCGGTTGTTTCCAGCACCAAGCAACCCATTCAGCCCCAGTGTCGTCACACACACCCTGGATCCAATTAAGACTGATGATTGGTTAATTGGCTTATCACCTGAATGAATTGTTTGGACCTCCCCTCCTCCACGTTTGATTTGGGCCTGTTGTGCACACCTCGGAGGGTTGCTGAGTCGTCTCTGGCAGGCAATTGACCCTTTTTTGTATCAAGTTGGCTGGATGTAACCATTTAGCTTTTGCAGTGCTTCAATAAATGAGTAAAGTTTGCCTGTGTCTCCCTCTTGTGGATCTTTTGAACTGGATTACTTAGTGGCTAAAAAGTAGCCCAGCACTTCCTATGCAGCTGGACCTACCTTGTCTGTTCAATGGACGGAACACTGCGCGTGTCACAAGAGCCTTGTCAGGTCAAGAGGTCAAAGAGGTCAAGTAAGGTCAGCTATTGGATGACATCACAAGGGCCCTGATGGAACACTCAACAATGGTGCCGTGACATCACAATCAACAATGGTTATCCTTTTTTTTTTTTTTTTTTTTTCCTTTCACTCACTACTATTCCTATCATGCTTTCTGCTTGGCGTGCTTTGGCACCGCACCAGGAATTTCGTGCGAAGAAAAGGCGTGTCCAAAAGTCGCGTGTGGGCGGAGCTATGCAGATAGCAAACACGAAAAGAAGCATGCTGGTGTGACTTCTGTGCGTAGGACGCGCGTGAACGTTTTCCCCGGTTTGTGAGAGAAAGAAGCCTCCCGGACTGTGTATTGGGCTGGGGACAGTAGTCTATTGCCTTCATTAGTGCTCTGCATTGGGGACCATCGGCCTGTACTGCGAACCCTTTTCAGGTTATCGCTTCTCGGCCTTTTGGCTAAGATCAAGTGTAGTATCTGTTCTTATCAGTTTAATATCTGATACGTCCCCTATCTGGGGACCATATATTAAATGGATTTTTCGAACAGGGAGATGGAAAAAGAGCTTGCTCTGTCCACTCCACGCATTGACCTGGTATTGCAGTACCTCCAGGACCGGTGCACCCCTTCTAATCCAGTATGAAAAAACAGAATGAAATTGAAATGGATTGCAAGCATCATCCTTCCAGCCAAGCAAGTGGAAAGTTGTGTGTGTCGTGCCTCCTTCAGCTTCTCCTCTGTCTGCCCAGTCAGTGCAGTGTTGCTTTTTGCATATAATACCTGCATCTAGTCTGTCAATCTCCTAATTGCATCAGCTGTCGGTTGTTTCCAGCACCAAGCAACCCATTCAGCCCCAGTGTCGTCACACACACCCTGGATCCAATTAAGACTGATGATTGGTTAATTGGCTTATCACCTGAATGAATTGTTTGGACCTCCCCTCCTCCACGTTTGATTTGGGCCTGTTGTGCACACCTCGGAGGGTTGCTGAGTCGTCTCTGGCAGGCAATTGACCCTTTTTTGTATCAAGTTGGCTGGATGTAACCATTTAGCTTTTGCAGTGCTTCAATAAATGAGTAAAGTTTGCCTGTGTCTCCCTCTTGTGGATCTTTTGAACTGGATTACTTAGTGGCTAAAAAGTAGCCCAGCACTTCCTATGCAGCTGGACCTACCTTGTCTGTTCAATGGACGGAACACTGCGCGTGTCACAAGAGCCTTGTCAGGTCAAGAGGTCAAAGAGGTCAAGTAAGGTCAGCTATTGGATGACATCACAAGGGCCCTGATGGAACACTCAACAATGGTGCCGTGACATCACAATCAACAATGGTTATCCTTTTTTTTTTTTTTTTTTTTTTCCTTTCACTCACTACTATTCCTATCATGCTTTCTGCTTGGCGTGCTTTGGCACCGCACCAGGAATTTCGTGCGAAGAAAAGGCGTGTCCAAAAGTCGCGTGTGGGCGGAGCTATGCAGATAGCAAACACGAAAAGAAGCATGCTGGTGTGACTTCTGTGCGTAGGACGCGCGTGAACGTTTTCCCCGGTTTGTGAGAGAAAGAAGCCTCCCGGACTGTGTATTGGGCTGGGGACAGTAGTCTATTGCCTTCATTAGTGCTCTGCATTGGGGACCATCGGCCTGTACTGCGAACCCTTTTCAGGTTATCGCTTCTCGGCCTTTTGGCTAAGATCAAGTGTAGTATCTGTTCTTATCAGTTTAATATCTGATACGTCCCCTATCTGGGGACCATATATTAAATGGATTTTTCGAACAGGGAGATGGAAAAAGAGCTTGCTCTGTCCACTCCACGCATTGACCTGGTATTGCAGTACCTCCAGGACCGGTGCACCCCTTCTAATCCAGTATGAAAAAACAGAATGAAATTGAAATGGATTGCAAGCATCATCCTTCCAGCCAAGCAAGTGGAAAGTTGTGTGTGTCGTGCCTCCTTCAGCTTCTCCTCTGTCTGCCCAGTCAGTGCAGTGTTGCTTTTTGCATATAATACCTGCATCTAGTCTGTCAATCTCCTAATTGCATCAGCTGTCGGTTGTTTCCAGCACCAAGCAACCCATTCAGCCCCAGTGTCGTCACACACACCCTGGATCCAATTAAGACTGATGATTGGTTAATTGGCTTATCACCTGAATGAATTGTTTGGACCTCCCCTCCTCCACGTTTGATTTGGGCCTGTTGTGCACACCTCGGAGGGTTGCTGAGTCGTCTCTGGCAGGCAATTGACCCTTTTTTGTATCAAGTTGGCTGGATGTAACCATTTAGCTTTTGCAGTGCTTCAATAAATGAGTAAAGTTTGCCTGTGTCTCCCTCTTGTGGATCTTTTGAACTGGATTACTTAGTGGCTAAAAAGTAGCCCAGCACTTCCTATGCAGCTGGACCTACCTTGTCTGTTCAATGGACGGAACACTGCGCGTGTCACAAGAGCCTTGTCAGGTCAAGAGGTCAAAGAGGTCAAGTAAGGTCAGCTATTGGATGACATCACAAGGGCCCTGATGGAACACTCAACAATGGTGCCGTGACATCACAATCAACAATGGTTATCCTTTTTTTTTTTTTTTTTTTTTTCCTTTCACTCACTACTATTCCTATCATGCTTTCTGCTTGGCGTGCTTTGGCACCGCACCAGGAATTTCGTGCGAAGAAAAGGCGTGTCCAAAAGTCGCGTGTGGGCGGAGCTATGCAGATAGCAAACACGAAAAGAAGCATGCTGGTGTGACTTCTGTGCGTAGGACGCGCGTGAACGTTTTCCCCGGTTTGTGAGAGAAAGAAGCCTCCCGGACTGTGTATTGGGCTGGGGACAGTAGTCTATTGCCTTCATTAGTGCTCTGCATTGGGGACCATCGGCCTGTACTGCGAACCCTTTTCAGGTTATCGCTTCTCGGCCTTTTGGCTAAGATCAAGTGTAGTATCTGTTCTTATCAGTTTAATATCTGATACGTCCCCTATCTGGGGACCATATATTAAATGGATTTTTCGAACAGGGAGATGGAAAAAGAGCTTGCTCTGTCCACTCCACGCATTGACCTGGTATTGCAGTACCTCCAGGACCGGTGCACCCCTTCTAATCCAGTATGAAAAAACAGAATGAAATTGAAATGGATTGCAAGCATCATCCTTCCAGCCAAGCAAGTGGAAAGTTGTGTGTGTCGTGCCTCCTTCAGCTTCTCCTCTGTCTGCCCAGTCAGTGCAGTGTTGCTTTTTGCATATAATACCTGCATCTAGTCTGTCAATCTCCTAATTGCATCAGCTGTCGGTTGTTTCCAGCACCAAGCAACCCATTCAGCCCCAGTGTCGTCACACACACCCTGGATCCAATTAAGACTGATGATTGGTTAATTGGCTTATCACCTGAATGAATTGTTTGGACCTCCCCTCCTCCACGTTTGATTTGGGCCTGTTGTGCACACCTCGGAGGGTTGCTGAGTCGTCTCTGGCAGGCAATTGACCCTTTTTTGTATCAAGTTGGCTGGATGTAACCATTTAGCTTTTGCAGTGCTTCAATAAATGAGTAAAGTTTGCCTGTGTCTCCCTCTTGTGGATCTTTTGAACTGGATTACTTAGTGGCTAAAAAGTAGCCCAGCACTTCCTATGCAGCTGGACCTACCTTGTCTGTTCAATGGACGGAACACTGCGCGTGTCACAAGAGCCTTGTCAGGTCAAGAGGTCAAAGAGGTCAAGTAAGGTCAGCTATTGGATGACATCACAAGGGCCCTGATGGAACACTCAACAATGGTGCCGTGACATCACAATCAACAATGGTTATCCTTTTTTTTTTTTTTTTTTTTTTCCTTTCACTCACTACTATTCCTATCATGCTTTCTGCTTGGCGTGCTTTGGCACCGCACCAGGAATTTCGTGCGAAGAAAAGGCGTGTCCAAAAGTCGCGTGTGGGCGGAGCTATGCAGATAGCAAACACGAAAAGAAGCATGCTGGTGTGACTTCTGTGCGTAGGACGCGCGTGAACGTTTTCCCCGGTTTGTGAGAGAAAGAAGCCTCCCGGACTGTGTATTGGGCTGGGGACAGTAGTCTATTGCCTTCATTAGTGCTCTGCATTGGGGACCATCGGCCTGTACTGCGAACCCTTTTCAGGTTATCGCTTCTCGGCCTTTTGGCTAAGATCAAGTGTAGTATCTGTTCTTATCAGTTTAATATCTGATACGTCCCCTATCTGGGGACCATATATTAAATGGATTTTTCGAACAGGGAGATGGAAAAAGAGCTTGCTCTGTCCACTCCACGCATTGACCTGGTATTGCAGTACCTCCAGGACCGGTGCACCCCTTCTAATCCAGTATGAAAAAACAGAATGAAATTGAAATGGATTGCAAGCATCATCCTTCCAGCCAAGCAAGTGGAAAGTTGTGTGTGTCGTGCCTCCTTCAGCTTCTCCTCTGTCTGCCCAGTCAGTGCAGTGTTGCTTTTTGCATATAATACCTGCATCTAGTCTGTCAATCTCCTAATTGCATCAGCTGTCGGTTGTTTCCAGCACCAAGCAACCCATTCAGCCCCAGTGTCGTCACACACACCCTGGATCCAATTAAGACTGATGATTGGTTAATTGGCTTATCACCTGAATGAATTGTTTGGACCTCCCCTCCTCCACGTTTGATTTGGGCCTGTTGTGCACACCTCGGAGGGTTGCTGAGTCGTCTCTGGCAGGCAATTGACCCTTTTTTGTATCAAGTTGGCTGGATGTAACCATTTAGCTTTTGCAGTGCTTCAATAAATGAGTAAAGTTTGCCTGTGTCTCCCTCTTGTGGATCTTTTGAACTGGATTACTTAGTGGCTAAAAAGTAGCCCAGCACTTCCTATGCAGCTGGACCTACCTTGTCTGTTCAATGGACGGAACACTGCGCGTGTCACAAGAGCCTTGTCAGGTCAAGAGGTCAAAGAGGTCAAGTAAGGTCAGCTATTGGATGACATCACAAGGGCCCTGATGGAACACTCAACAATGGTGCCGTGACATCACAATCAACAATGGTTATCCTTTTTTTTTTTTTTTTTTTTTTCCTTTCACTCACTACTATTCCTATCATGCTTTCTGCTTGGCGTGCTTTGGCACCGCACCAGGAATTTCGTGCGAAGAAAAGGCGTGTCCAAAAGTCGCGTGTGGGCGGAGCTATGCAGATAGCAAACACGAAAAGAAGCATGCTGGTGTGACTTCTGTGCGTAGGACGCGCGTGAACGTTTTCCCCGGTTTGTGAGAGAAAGAAGCCTCCCGGACTGTGTATTGGGCTGGGGACAGTAGTCTATTGCCTTCATTAGTGCTCTGCATTGGGGACCATCGGCCTGTACTGCGAACCCTTTTCAGGTTATCGCTTCTCGGCCTTTTGGCTAAGATCAAGTGTAGTATCTGTTCTTATCAGTTTAATATCTGATACGTCCCCTATCTGGGGACCATATATTAAATGGATTTTTCGAACAGGGAGATGGAAAAAGAGCTTGCTCTGTCCACTCCACGCATTGACCTGGTATTGCAGTACCTCCAGGACCGGTGCACCCCTTCTAATCCAGTATGAAAAAACAGAATGAAATTGAAATGGATTGCAAGCATCATCCTTCCAGCCAAGCAAGTGGAAAGTTGTGTGTGTCGTGCCTCCTTCAGCTTCTCCTCTGTCTGCCCAGTCAGTGCAGTGTTGCTTTTTGCATATAATACCTGCATCTAGTCTGTCAATCTCCTAATTGCATCAGCTGTCGGTTGTTTCCAGCACCAAGCAACCCATTCAGCCCAGTGTCGTCACACACACCCTGGATCCAATTAAGACTGATGATTGGTTAATTGGCTTATCACCTGAATGAATTGTTTGGACCTCCCCTCCTCCACGTTTGATTTGGGCCTGTTGTGCACACCTCGGAGGGTTGCTGAGTCGTCTCTGGCAGGCAATTGACCCTTTTTTGTATCAAGTTGGCTGGATGTAACCATTTAGCTTTTGCAGTGCTTCAATAAATGAGTAAAGTTTGCCTGTGTCTCCCTCTTGTGGATCTTTTGAACTGGATTACTTAGTGGCTAAAAAGTAGCCCAGCACTTCCTATGCAGCTGGACCTACCTTGTCTGTTCAATGGACGGAACACTGCGCGTGTCACAAGAGCCTTGTCAGGTCAAGAGGTCAAAGAGGTCAAGTAAGGTCAGCTATTGGATGACATCACAAGGGCCCTGATGGAACACTCAACAATGGTGCCGTGACATCACAATCAACAATGGTTATCCTTTTTTTTTTTTTTTTTTTTTCCTTTCACTCACTACTATTCCTATCATGCTTTCTGCTTGGCGTGCTTTGGCACCGCACCAGGAATTTCGTGCGAAGAAAAGGCGTGTCCAAAAGTCGCGTGTGGGCGGAGCTATGCAGATAGCAAACACGAAAAGAAGCATGCTGGTGTGACTTCTGTGCGTAGGACGCGCGTGAACGTTTTCCCCGGTTTGTGAGAGAAAGAAGCCTCCCGGACTGTGTATTGGGCTGGGGACAGTAGTCTATTGCCTTCATTAGTGCTCTGCATTGGGGACCATCGGCCTGTACTGCGAACCCTTTTCAGGTTATCGCTTCTCGGCCTTTTGGCTAAGATCAAGTGTAGTATCTGTTCTTATCAGTTTAATATCTGATACGTCCCCTATCTGGGGACCATATATTAAATGGATTTTTCGAACAGGGAGATGGAAAAAGAGCTTGCTCTGTCCACTCCACGCATTGACCTGGTATTGCAGTACCTCCAGGACCGGTGCACCCCTTCTAATCCAGTATGAAAAAACAGAATGAAATTGAAATGGATTGCAAGCATCATCCTTCCAGCCAAGCAAGTGGAAAGTTGTGTGTGTCGTGCCTCCTTCAGCTTCTCCTCTGTCTGCCCAGTCAGTGCAGTGTTGCTTTTTGCATATAATACCTGCATCTAGTCTGTCAATCTCCTAATTGCATCAGCTGTCGGTTGTTTCCAGCACCAAGCAACCCATTCAGCCCCAGTGTCGTCACACACACCCTGGATCCAATTAAGACTGATGATTGGTTAATTGGCTTATCACCTGAATGAATTGTTTGGACCTCCCCTCCTCCACGTTTGATTTGGGCCTGTTGTGCACACCTCGGAGGGTTGCTGAGTCGTCTCTGGCAGGCAATTGACCCTTTTTTGTATCAAGTTGGCTGGATGTAACCATTTAGCTTTTGCAGTGCTTCAATAAATGAGTAAAGTTTGCCTGTGTCTCCCTCTTGTGGATCTTTTGAACTGGATTACTTAGTGGCTAAAAAGTAGCCCAGCACTTCCTATGCAGCTGGACCTACCTTGTCTGTTCAATGGACGGAACACTGCGCGTGTCACAAGAGCCTTGTCAGGTCAAGAGGTCAAAGAGGTCAAGTAAGGTCAGCTATTGGATGACATCACAAGGGCCCTGATGGAACACTCAACAATGGTGCCGTGACATCACAATCAACAATGGTTATCCTTTTTTTTTTTTTTTTTTTTTTCCTTTCACTCACTACTATTCCTATCATGCTTTCTGCTTGGCGTGCTTTGGCACCGCACCAGGAATTTCGTGCGAAGAAAAGGCGTGTCCAAAAGTCGCGTGTGGGCGGAGCTATGCAGATAGCAAACACGAAAAGAAGCATGCTGGTGTGACTTCTGTGCGTAGGACGCGCGTGAACGTTTTCCCCGGTTTGTGAGAGAAAGAAGCCTCCCGGACTGTGTATTGGGCTGGGGACAGTAGTCTATTGCCTTCATTAGTGCTCTGCATTGGGGACCATCGGCCTGTACTGCGAA